>NC_134573.1:10896990-11054490 GCF_050947875.1 Dermacentor variabilis | reverse complement strand
CAGCAGCGGCAGCGGCAGCAGCAGCGGCAGCAGCAGCGGCAGCAGGAGCGGCAGCAGGAGCAACAGTAGCAGCGGCAGCAGCAGCGGCAGCGGCAGCAGCTGCGGCAGCGGCAGCGGCAGCAGCAGCGGCAGCAGCAGCGGCAGCAGGAGCGGCAGCAGGAGCAACAGTAGCAGCGGCAGCAGCAGCGGCAGCGCCAGCAGCGGCAGCAGCTGCGGCAGCAGCAGCGGCGGCGACGGCGGCGGCGACAGCAGCAGCAGCAGCAGCGGCAGCGGCAGCAGCAGGAGCAGCGGCAGCAGCAGCAGCAGCGGCGGTGGTGGCAGCAGCGGCAGCAAATCATTTGACAAACCCCTGCTGCCCAGAGAAGTGGCTACAACATTCTGCTGATGAACACAAAATGTTCAATCCACTGGTGCTAAACGAAAGGCTCTCACGTAGTGTCACTGTGTAATGATGCAATCAGCTCCTGTAGTGACAGCTCACTGGCAGAGGACACGTGAAAACGCTGGTTATGATTGAGCAGATTCTATAAAAAAAGCTCGCTATCCACTAATTGCACACATTTCTTCACATTGGTTCCTGCTTTCTATTAGGTGTGTGTAAACAGCAGTAATAAACATCTGCCTGCAGCGGCGGCAGCAGCGGCAGCAGCAGCAGCTGCAGCAGCGGCAGCGGCGACAGCAGCGGCAGCGGCAGCCGCGGCGGCAGCTGCAGCGGCAGCAGCGGCAGCGGCAGTGGCGGCGGCGGCAGCGGCGGCAGGGGCGGCAGCAGCGGCAGCAGCGGCAGCAGCGGCAGCGGCGGCAGCAGCAGCGGCAGCGGCGGCGGCAGCAGCAGCAGCAGCAGCGGCAGCGGCAGCAGCAGCAGCAGCGGCAGCAGTAGCAGCGGCAGCAGCAGCGGCAGCGGCAGCGGCGGCAGCGGCAGAAGCAAATCATTTGACAAACCCCTGCTGCCCAAAGAAGTGGCTACAACATTCTGCTGATGAACACAAAATGTTCAATCCACAGGTACTAAACGAAAGGCTCTCATGTAGGGTCACAGTGGAAGGATGCAATCATCTCCTGTAGTGACAGCTCACTGGCAGAGGACATGTGAAAACGCTGGTTGATTGAGCAGATTCTATAAAAAACAGCTTGCTATCCACTAATTGCACACATTTCTTCACATTGGTTCCTGCTTTCTATTAGGTGTGTGTAAACAGCAGTAATAAACATCTGCCTGCAGCGGCGGCAGCGGCGGCAGCGGCGGCAGCGGCGGCAGCGGCGGCAGCGGCAGCAGCGGCAGCAGCAGCGGCAGCGGCAGCAGCGGCAGCGGCAGCGGCGGCGGCGGCGGCGGCGACAGCAGCAGCAGCAGCAGAAGCAGCGGCAGCTGCAGCGGCAGAAGCTGCAGCAGCAGCGGCAGCAGCAGCGGAAGCGGCAGCGGAAGCGGCAGCAGCAGCAGCAGCAGCAGCGGCAGCGGCAGCGGCGGCGACAGCGGCGGCGGCAGCAGGAGCGGCAGCAGGAGCAACAGTAGCAGCGGCAGCAGCAGCGGCAGCAGCGGCGGCAGCGGCAGCGGCGGCAGCGGCAGCGGCAGCAGCAGCAGCATCGGCAGCGGTAGCGGCGGCGGCGGCGGCGGCAGCGGCAGCGGCGGCAGCAGCGGCAGCGACAGCAGCGGCAACAGCAGCGGCAGCGGCAGCAGCAGCGGCAGCAGCAGCAGCGGCAGCGGCGGCAGCGGCAGCAGCAGCGGCAGCGGCCGCTGCAGCAGCAGCAGCAGCGGAGGCAGCAGCAGCAGCAGCGGCGGCGGCAGCGGCGGCAGCAGGAGCAGCAGCGGCAGCGGCAGCAGCGGCAGCGGCAGCGGCGGCGGCGGCGGCGGCGACAGCAGCAGCAGCAGCAGAAGCAGCGGCAGCGGCAGCGGCAGAAGCTGCAGCAGCAGCGGCAGCGGCAGCAGCAGCGGAAGCGGCAGCGGAAGCGGCAGCAGCAGCAGCGGCAGCGGCGGCAGCGGCGGCGGCGGCGACAGCGGCAGAGGCAGCAGCGGCACCAGCAGCGGCAGCAGGAGCGGCACCAGCAGCGGCACCGGCAGCAGCAGCAGCAGCGGTAGCAGCGGCAGTAGCGGCAGCAGCAGCGGCTGCAGCAGCGGCAGCGGTAGCGGCGGCAGCAGCAGCAGCGGCAGCAGGAGCAGCAGCGGCGGCGGCGGTGGCGGCGGCGGCAGCAAATGATTTGACAAACCCCTGCTGCCCAGAGAAGTGGCTCCAACATTCTGCTGATGAACACAAAATGTTCAATCCACAGGTGCTAAACGAAAGGCTCTCATGTAGTGTCACAGTGTAATGATGCAATCAGCTCCTGTAGTGACAGCTCACTGGCAGAGGACACGTGAAAACGCTGGTTATGATTGAGCAGATTCTATAAAAAAAAGCTCGCTATCCACTAATTGCACACATTTCTTCACATTGGTTCCTGCTTTCTATTAGGTGTGTGTAAACAGCAGTAATAAACATCTGCCTGCAGCGGCGGCAGCAGCGGCAGCAGCAGCAGCTGCAGCAGCGGCAGCGGCGACAGCAGCGGCAGCGGCATCAGCGGCAGCAGCTGCAGCGGCAGCAGCGGCAGCGGCAGTGGCGGCGGCGGCAGCGGCGGCAGGGGCGGCTGCAGCGGCAGTGGCAGCAGCGGCAGCGGCAGCAGCAGCAGCGGCAGCGGCGGCGGCAGCAGCAGCAGCAGCAGCGGCAGCGGCAGCGGCAGCAGCAGCAGCAGCGCCAGCAGTAGCAGCGGCAGCAGCAGCAGCAGCGGCAGCGGCAGCGTCGGCAGGGGCAGAAGCAAATCATTTGACAAATACCCTGCTGCCCAAAGAAGTGGCTACAACATTCTGCTGATGAACACAAAATGTTCAATCCACAGGTACTAAACGAAAGGCTCTCATGTAGTGTCACAGTGGAAGGATGCAATCATCTCCTGTAGTGACAGCTCACTGGCAGAGGACATGTGAAAACGCTGGTTGATTGAGCAGATTCTATAAAAAACAGCTTGCTATGCACTAATTGCACACATTTCTTCACATTGGTTCCTGCTTTCTATTAGGTGTGTGTAAACAGCAGTAATAAACATCTGCCTGCAGCGGCGGCAGCAGCGGCAGCAGCAGCAGCTGCAGCAGCGGCAGCGGCGGCAGCGGCGGCAGCGGTGGCAGCGGTGGCAGCGGCGGCAGCGGCGGCAGCGGCAGCAGCGGCAGCAGCGGCAGCAGCTGCAGCGGCAGCGGCGGTGGCGGCGGTGGCGGCGGCGGCGACAGCAGCAGCAGCAGCAGCAGCAGAAGCAGCGGCAGCGGCAGAAGCTGCAGCAGCAGCGGCAGCAGCAGCGGAAGCGGCAGCAGCAGCAGCAGCAGCGGCAGCGGCGGCGGCGGCGACAGCGGCGGCGGCAGCAGCGGCAGCAGGAGCGGCAGCAGGAGCGGCAGCAGGAGCGGCAGCAGGAGCAACAGTAGCAGCGGCAGCAGCAGCGGCAGCAGCGGTGGCAGCAGCAGCGGCAGCGGCAGCGGCGGTAGCGGCAGCGGCAGCAGCAGCAGCAGCAGCAGCATCGGCAGTGGTAGCGGCGGCGGCGGCGGCAGCGGCGGCAGCAGCGGCAGTGGCAGAGGCAGCAGCGGCAACAGCAGCGGCAGCGGCAGCAGCAGCGGCAGCAGCGGCAGCAGCAGCAGCGGCAGCGGCAGCGGCGGCAGCAGCAGCGGCAGCGGCAGCGGCCGCAGCAGCAGCCGCAGCAGCAGCAGCAGCGGAGGCAGCAGCAGCAGCAGCGGCAGCAGAGGCGGCAGCAGGAGCAGCAGCGGCAGCAGAGGCGGCAGCGGCAGCAGCGGTAGCAGCAGCGGAAGCGGCAGCGGCGGCAGCAGTAGCGGCAGCGGCAGCAGCGGCAGCGGCCGCAGCAGCAGCGGCAGCAGCGGCGTCAGCGGTGGCAGCGGCGGCGGCGGCGGCATAGGCGGCAGCAGCGGTAGCGGCAGCAGGAGCGGCAGCAGGAGCGGCAGCAGGAGCAGCAGCAGCAGCAGCGGCAGCGGCGGCGGCGGCGTTAGCAGCGGCAGCAGCAGCGGCAGCAGGAGAGGCAGCAGGAGCAGCGGCAGCAGCGGCAGCGGCAGCGGCGGCAGCAGCAGCGACAGCGGCAGCGGCGGCAGCGGCAGTGGCAGCAGCAGCAGCAGCAGCGGCAGCGGCGGCAGCAGCAGCAGCAGCAGCAGCAGCGGCAGCGGCAGCAGCAGCAGCAGCGGCGGCGGCGGCGGCGGCAGCGGCAGCAAATCATTTGACAAACCCCTGTTGCCCAGAGAAGTGGCTACAACATTCTGCTGATGAACACAAATTGTTCAATCCACAGGTGCTAAACGAAAGGCTCTCATGTAGTGTCACAGTGTAATGATGCAATCAGCTCCTGTAGTGACAGGTCACTGGCAGAGGACACGTGAGAACGCTGGTTATGATTGAGCAGATTCTATAAAAACAGCTCGCTACCCACTAATTGCACACATTTCTTCACATTGGTTCCTGCTTTCTATTAGGGGTGTGAACAGCACTAATAAACATCTGCCTGCAGCGGCGGCAGCAGCAGCAGCAGCTGCAGCAGCGGCAGCGGCAGCAGCGGCGGCGGCAGCAGCGGCAGCAGCAGCAGCGGAAGCGGCAGCAGCGGCGGCAGCGGTGGCAGCGGCGGCGGCGGTAGCGGCGGCGGCGGCGGCGGCGGCAGCAGCGGTAGCGGCAGCAGGAGCGGCAGCAGGAGCAGCAGCAGCAGCAGCGGCAGCGGCGGCGGCGGCGGCGGCGGCAGCAGCGGCAGCAGCAGCGGCAGCAGGAGAGGCTGCAGGAGCAGCGGCAGCAGCGGCAGCGGCAGCGGCGGCAGCAGCAGTGACAGCGGCAGCGGCGGCAGCGGCAGCGGCAGTGGCAGCAGCAGCAGCGGCAGCGGCAGCGGCGGCAGCAGCAGCAGCAGCCGCAGCAGCAGTAGCAGCGGCAGCGGCAGCAGCAGCAGCAGCGGCACCAGCAGCAGCAGCCGCGGCGGCGGCGGCGGCGGCAGCGGCAGCAAATCATTTGGCAAACCCCTGTTGCCCAGAGAAGTGGCTACAACATTCTGCTGATGAACACAAATTGTTCAATCCACAGGTGCTAAACGAAAGGCTCTCATGTAGTGTCACAGTGTAATGATGCAATCAGCTCCTGTAGTGACAGCTCACTGGCAGAGGACACGTGAAAACGCTGGTTATGATTGAGCAGATTCTATAAAAAAAAGCTCGCTATCCACTAATTGCACACATTTCTTCACATTGGTTCCTGCTTTCTATTAGGTGTGTGTAAACAGCAGTAATAAACATCTGCCTGCAGCGGCGGCAGCAGCGGCAGCAGCAGCAGCTGCAGCAGCGGCAGCGGCGACAGCAGCGGCAGCGGCAGCAGCAGCGGCAGCAGCGGCAGCGGCAATGGCGGCGGCGGCAGCGGCGGCAGGGGCGGCAGCAGCGGCAGCAGTGGCAGTGGCAGCAGCGGCAGCGGCAGCAGCAGCAGCGGCAGCGGCGGCGGCAGCAGCAGCAGCAGCAGCGGCAGCGGCAGCAGCAGCAGCAGCGCCAGCAGTAGCAGCGGCAGCAGCAGCAGCAGCGGCAGCGGCAGCGGCGGCAGCGGCAGACGCAAATCATTTGACAAATACCCTGCTGCCCAAAGAAGTGGCTACAACATTCTGCTGATGAACACAAAATGTTCAATCCACAGGTACTAAACGAAAGGCTCTCATGTAGTGTCACAGTGGAAGGATGCAATCATCTCCTGTAGTGACAGCTCACTGGCAGAGGACATGTGAAAACGCTGGTTGATTGAGCAGATTCTATAAAAAACAGCTTGCTATCCACTAATTGCACACATTTCTTCACATTGGTTCCTGCTTTCTATTAGGTGTGTGTAAACAGCAGTAATAAACACCTGCCTGCAGCGGCGGCAGCAGCGGCAGCGGCGGCAGCGGCGGCAGCGGCGGCAGCGGCAGCAGCGGCGGCAGCGGCAGCAGCGGCAGCAGCGGCAGCAGCGGCAGCAGCGGCAGCAGCTGCAGCAGCCGCGGCAGCGGCAGCGGCGGTGGCGGCGGCGGCGACAGCAGCAGCAGCAGCAGCAGAAGCAGCGGCAGCGGCAGCGGCAGAAGCTGCAGCAGCAGCGGCAGCAGCAGCGGAAGCGGCAGCGGAAGCGGCAGCAGCAGCAGCAGCAGCGGCGGCGGCGGCGACAGCGGCGGCGGCAGCAGGAGCGGCAGCAGGAGCAACAGTAGCAGCGGCAGCAGCAGCGGCAGCAGCGGCGGCAGCAGCAGCGGCAGCGGCGGCAGCGGCAGCGGCAGCAGCAGCAGCAGCAGCAGCATCGGCAGTGGTAGCGGCGGCGGCGGCGGCAGCGGCAGCGGCGGCAGCAGCGGCAGCGGCAGAGGCAGCAGCGGCAACAGCAGTGGCAGCGGCAGCAGCAGCGGCAGCGGCAGCGGCGGCAGCAGCAGCGGCAGCGGCAGCGGCCGCAGCAGCAGCAAAAGCAGCGGAGGCAGCAGCAGCAGCAGCGGCAGCAGAGGCGGCAGCAGGAGCAGCAGCGGCAGCAGAGGCGGCAGCGGCAGCAGCGGTAGCAGCAGCGGCAGCGGCAGCAGCAGCGGCAGCAGCGGCAGCGGCAGCAGCAGCGGCAGCGGCAGCGGCCGCAGCAGCAGCGGCGGCAGCGGTGGCAGCGGCGGCGGCGGCGGCGGCAGCAGCGGTAGCGGCAGCAGGAGCGGCAGCAGGAGCAGCAGCAGGAGCAGCAGCAGCGGCAGCGGCGGCGGCGGCGTTAGCAGCGGCAGCAGCAGCGGCAGCAGGAGAGGCAGCAGGAGCAGCGGCAGCAGCGGCAGCGGCCGCGGCGGCAGCAGCAGCGACAGCGGCAGCGGCGGCAGCGGCAGCGGCAGTGGCAGCTGCAGCAGCAGCAGCGGCAGCGGCAGCGGCGGCAGCAGCAGCAGCAGCAGCAGCGGCAGCAGGAGAGGCAGCACGAGCAGCAGCAGCAGCGGCAGCGGCAGCGGCGGCAGCAGCAGCGACAGCGGCAGCGGCAGCGGCAGTGGCAGCAGCAGCAGCAGCAGCGGCAGCGGCAGCGGCAACGGCGGCGGCAGCAAATCATTTGACAAACCGCTGCTGCCCAGAGAAGTGGCCACAACATTCTGCTGATGAACACAAAATGTTCAATCCACGGGTGCTAAACGAAAGGCTCTCATGTAGTGTCACAGTGTAATGATGCAATCAGCTCCTGTAGTGACAGCTCACTGGCAGAGGACACGTGAAAACGCTGGTTATGATTGAGCAGATTCTATAAAAAACAGCTCGCTATCCACTAATTGCACACATTTCTTCACATTGGTTCCTGCTTTCTTTACCGTCCAAAAAACAAGGATGTTCATATTAACGATGATATCATTCTTAATAATTTTAAAATAGAGATAGTAAATTCCTTTAAAGTACTAGGTGTACTTTTCAATGAGAAAATGACGTGGGATGACCACACAAATTACGTAGCATCTAAACTGTCACGTGTCATCGGATCGATTTACACTCATAAGGACATCCTCCCTATAAAAGTGAAATTGCTCCTTCACAATTCATTGTTCTGTTCGCATCTAAATTACTGTCATTTGGTCTGGGGGGAAACATCCTTCGCGAATTTACGAAAATTACACGTTCAGCAGAAAAGAATGCTCAGAATAATATACAATGTAGCATATGACCACCCATCTACACCGCTCTTTATGAAAGACAACATAATGCCGATTCATGATCTGTACGCATACCGCCTAATCACTAAATACATTACCGAGGTCAAAAATAACGTCTCGTTCATTGCACAACTGGCATCACTGCAGAAAAGAAATTTCGCTTACGCAACTAGAAACACCGATATTTGGTACATACATTCATTCAGAACAGGTTACGGACAACATATGCTCAGAAACACTCTTCCACATCTCTTAAACCTGTGCCAACATTACAATTTAAATCTCCAACGCACCCGGTCAAAAGATTTGCGTCATTTTGTTTCACTTATAAGTGGAAGGGCAGCACTTTCTGTTTGAAATATACGATATGATATTATGCACATCGCTTTGTTTTTTTTTTGGAATTGTACATTTTTTGTAAAAATTGTCATTTGTGATATTGTGATATTTTGTCTGTACTCACATGCTTGTACTGTTTGCCTTTTTTTCTAAACATCATGTATTGTATCGGGGAGGCGAGAGCCCGTCAAGCTGGATATCTAGCTTTTTCTCTCCCCCTCCCTCATCCTTGGGATGGAAAATAAAGGCATTATTATTCTTATTATTATTATTATTATTATTAGGTGTGTGTAAACAGCAGTAATAAACATCTGCCTGCAGCGGCGTCAGCAGCGGCAGCAGCAGCAGCTGCAGCAGCGGCAGCCACAGCAACGGCAGCAGCGGCAGCAGGAGCGGCAGGAAGAGCAGCAGCGGCAGCGGCAGCTGCAGCGGCGGCAGCTGCAGCGGCGGCAGCAGCAGCAGCGGCGGCAGGGGCGGCAGCAGCGGCAGCGACAGCGGCAGCAGGAGCGGCAGCGGGAGCAGCAGCAGCGGCAGTGGCAGCAGCAGCGGCACCAGCGGCAGCGGCAGCAGCAGCGGCAGCGGCAGCAGCGGCAGCAGCAGCGGCAGCGGTAGCGGCGGTAGCAGCAGCGGCCGCGGCAGCGGCGGCCGCGGCGGCGGCCGCAGCAGCGGTAGCGGCGGCAGCAGCAGCGGCAGCGGCGGCGGCAGCAGCAGCAGCAGCGGCAGCAGGAGCAGCAGCGGCGCCGGCGGCGGCAGCAAATCTTTTGACAAACCCCTGCTGCCCAGAGAAGTGGCTACAACATTCTGCTGATGAACACAAAATGTTCAATCCACAGGTACTAAACGAAAGGCTCTCATGTGGTGTCACAGTGGAATGATGCAATCTCCTGTAGTGACAGCTCACTGGCAGAGGACACGTGAAAACGCTGGTTATGATTGAGCAGATTCTATAAAAAACAGCTCGCTATCCACTAATTGCACACATTTCTTCACATTGGTTCCTGCTTTCTATTAGGTGTGTGTAAACCGCAGTAATAAACATCTGCCTGCAGCGGCGGCAGCAGCGGCAGCAGCAGCAGCTGCAGCAGCGGCCGCGGCAGCAGCGGCGGCGGCAGCAGCGGCAGCAGCAGCGGAAGCGGCAGGAGGAGCAGCAGCGGTAGCGGCAGCAGCAGCGGCAGCGGCAGCGGCAGCGGCGGCAGCAGCTGCAGCAGCGGCAGCGGCAGCAGCGGCGGCGGCAGCAGCGGAGGCGGCAGCAGCGGCGGCGGCAGCAGCGGCAGCAGCAGCGGAAGCGGCAGCGGCAGCAGCAGCACCAGCAGCAGCAGCAGCAGCGGCGGCGGCAGCGGCGGCAGCAGCAGCAGCGGCAGCGGCAACAGGAGCGGCAGAAGGAGCAGTAGCAGCAGAGGCAGCAGCATTGGCAGTGGCAGCGGCCGCGGCGGCAGCAGCAGCGGAAGCGGCGGCAGCGGCGGCGGCGGTAGTGCCGGCAGCAGCGGAAGCGGCAGCAGGAGCGGCGGCAGCAGCAGCAGCAGCAGCGGCGGCGGCGGCCGCGGCGGCGGCAGCAGCAGCGGCAGCAGGAGAGGCAGCAGGAGCAGCAGCAGCAGCGGCAGCGGTAGCAGCGGCAGCGGCAGCGGCGGCAGCAGCAGCGAAAGCGGCAGCGGCAGTGGCAGCAGCAGCAGCAGCGGCGGCAGCGGCAACGGCGGCGGTAACGGCAGAAGCTGCAGCAGCAGCGGCAGCGGCGGCAGCAGCAGCAGCAGCAGCGGCAGCGGCAACGGCGGCGGCGGCGGCAGAAGCGGCAGCGTCAGCAGCAGCGGCAGCGGCGGCAGGAGCAGCAGCAGCGGCAGCGGGGGCAGCGGCAGCGGCAGCGGCAGCAGCAGCAGCAGCAGCGGCAGCAGGAGCAGCAGCAGCAGCAGCAGCAGCGGCAGCAGGACTGGCAGCAGGAGCGGCAGCAGGAGCAGCAGCAGCGGCAGCGGCGGCGGCGGTGTCGGCAGCGGCAGCAGGAGCAGCAGCAGCAGCCGCGGCAGCGGCGGCGGCAGCGGCAGCAGCGGCAGCAGCAGCGGCAGCAGGAGCAGTAGCGGCCGCGGCAGCGGCATCAGCGGCGGCAGAGGCGGCAGCGGCAGCGGCGGCAGTGGCAGCGGCAGCAGCAGCAGCAGCGGCAGTGGCGGCGGCGGCGGCAGCGGCAGCAGGAGCGGCAGCGAGAGCAGCAGCGGCAGTGGCAGCAGCAGCGGCAGCGGCAGCAGCAGCGGCAGCAGCAGCGGCAGCGGCAGCAGCAGCAGCAGCGGCAGCGGCAGCGGCAGCGGCGGCAGCGGCGGGAGCGGCAGCGGCGGCAGCGGCGGCAGCAGCAGCAGCAGCAGCAGCGGCAGCGGCGGCGGCGACAGCGGCAGTGGCAGCGGCAGCAGCGGCAGCAGGAGCGGCAGCAGGAGCAGGAGCAGCAGCGGCAGCAGCAGCGGCAGCGGTAGCAGCGGTAGCAGCAGCGGCCGCAGCAGCGGCGGCCGCGACGGCGGCAGCAGCAGCGGCAGCGGCAGCGGCGGCAGCGGCAGCGGCAGCGGCGGCAGCGGCAGCAGGAGCAGCAGCGGCGGCGGCGGTGGCACCAAATCATTTGACAAACCCCTGCTGCCCAGAGAAGTGGCTACAACATTCTGCTGATGAACACAAAATGTTCAATCCACAGGTACTAAACGAAAGGCTCTCATGCGGTGTCACAGTCGAATGATGCAATCTCCTGTAGTGACAGCTCACTGGCAGAGGACACGTGAAAACACTGGTTATGATTGAGCAGATTCTATAAAAAACAGCTCGCTATCCACTAATTGCACACATTTCTTCACATTGGTTCCTGCTTTCTATTAGGTGTGTGTAAACAGCAGTAATAAACATCTGCCTGCAGCGGCGGCAGCAGCGGCAGCAGCAGCAGCTGCAGCAGCGGCAGCGGTAGCAGCGGCAGCAGCGGCAGCAGCAGCGGCAGCAGGAGCGGCAGGAGGAGCAGCAGCGGTAGCGGCAGCAGCAGCGGCAGCGGTATCGGCGGCAGCGGCAGCTGCAGCGGTGGCAGCAGCAGCTGCGGCAGCGGCAGCGGCGGCGGCGGCGGCAGGGGCAGCAGCAGCGGCAGCAGCAGCGGCAGCAGGAGCGGCAGCAGGAGCAGCAGCAGCAGCGGCAGCAGCAGCGGCAGCGGCAGCAGCGGCAGCAGCGGCAGCGGCGGCAGCGGCGGCAGCAGCAGCAGCAGCAGCAGGAGCAGCAGCGGCGCCGGCGGCGGCAGCAAATCATTTGACAAACCCCTGCTGTCCAGAGAACTGGCTACAACATTCTGCTGATGAACACGAAATGTTCAATCCACAGGTACTAAACGATAGGCTCTCATGTGGTGTCACAGTGGAATGATGCAATCCACTCCTGTATTGACAGCTCACTGGCAGAGGACACGTGAAAACGCTGGTTTTGATTGACCAGATTCTATAAAAAACTCGCTATCCACTAATTGCAAACATTTCTTCACATTGGTTCCTGCTTTCTATTAGGTGTGTGTAAACAGCAGTAATAAACATCTGCCTGCAGCGGCAGCAGCGGCGGCGGCAGCAGCGGCAGCAGCAGCGGCAGCGGCAGCAGCAGCGGTAGCGGCGGTAGCAGCAGCGGCAGCGGCGGCCGCGGCAGCGGCGGCGGCAGCAGCAGCGGTAGCGGCGGCAGCAGCAGCGGCAGCGGCGGCGGCGGCAGCGGCGGCGGCGGCAGCGGCGGCGGCAGCAGCAGCAGCAGCGGCAGCGGCAGCAGGAGCAGCAGCGGCGGCACCAAATCATTTGACAAACCCCTGCTGCCCAGAGAAGTGGCTACAACATTCTGCTGATGAACACAAAATGTTCAATCCACAGGTACTAAACGAAAGGCTCTCATGTGGTGTCACAGTCGAATGATGCAATCTCCTGTAGTGACAGCTCACTAGCAGAGGACACGTGAAAACGCTGGTTATGATTGAGCAGATTCTACAAAAAACAGCTCGCTATCCACTAATTGCACACATTTCTTCACATTGGTTCCTGCTTTCTATTAGGTGTGTGTAAACAGCAGTAATAAACATCTGCCTGCAACGGCGGCAGCAGCGGCAGCAGCAGCAGCTGCAGCAGCGGCAGCAGCGGCAGCAGTAGCGGCAGCAGTAGCGGCAGCAGAAGCGGCAGGAGGAGCAGCAGCGGTAGCGGCAGCAGCAGCGGCAGCGGCAGCACCGGCAGCGGCAGCGGCAGCGGCGGCAGCAGCAGATGCAGCGGTATCGGCGGCAGCGGCAGCTGCAGCCGTGGCAGCAGCAGCAGCGGCGGCGGCGGCGGCAGGGGCGGCAGCAGCGGCAGAGGCAGCGGCAGCGGCAGCGGCAGCAGGAGCGGCAGCAGGAGCAGCAGCAGCAGCGGCAGCAGCAGCGGCAGCGGCAGCAGCGGCAGCGGCGGCAGCAGCAGCAGCAGCAGCAGGAGCAGCAGCGGCAGCAGCGGCAGCAGCAGCGGCAGCAGGAGCAGCAGCAGCAGCGGCAGCGGTAGCAGCGGCAGTGGCGGCAGCAGCAGCGGCAGTGGCAGCAGCAGCGGCAGCGGCAGCGGCGGCGGCAGCGGCGGCAGCAGCGGCAGCGGCAGCAGGAGCGGCAGCAGGAGCAACAGTAGCAGCGGCAGCAGCAGCGGCAGCAGCGGCAGCAGCGGCGGCAGCAGCAGCGGCAGCGGCAGCCGCGGCAGCGGCGGCAGCAGCAGCTGCAGCGGAAGCGGCGGCAGCAGCAGCGGCATCGGCGGCGGCGGCGGCGGCGACAGCAGCAGCAGCAGCGGCAGCGGCAGCAGCAGCGGCAGCGGCAGCGGCGGCGGCGGCGGCCTCGGCGGCGGTAGCAGCGGCAGCAGGAGCGGCAGCAGGAGCAGCAGCAGCAGGGGCAGCGGCAGCAGCAGCAGCAGCAGCAGCAGCGGCGGCGGCGGCGGCAGCGGCAGCGGCAGCAAATCGTTTGACAAACCCCTGCTGCCCAGAGAAGTGGCTACAACATTCTGCTGACGAACACAAAATGTTCAATCCACAGGTACTAAAGGAAAGGTTCTCATGTAGTGTCACAGTGCAATGATGCAATCATCTCCTGTAGTGACAGCTCACTGGCAGAGGACACGTGAAAACGCTGGTTATGATTGAGGAGATTGTATAAAAAACAGCTCGCTATCCACTAATTGCACACATTTCTTCACATTGGTTCCTGCTTTCTATTAGGTGTGTGTAAACAGCAGTAATAAACATCTGCCTGCAGCGGCGACAGCAGCGGCAGCAGCAGCGGCAGCAGCAGCGGCAGCAGCGGCAGCAGCAGCAGCAGCGGCAGCGGCAGCAGCGGCAGCGGCCGCAGCAGCAGCGGAAGCAGCAGCAGCAGCAGTAGCAGCGGCAGCGGCAGCGGTGGCAGCGGCAGCGGCGGCAGCGGCAGCAGCAGCAGCAGCAGCGGCAGCGCCGGCGGCGGCAGCAGCGGCGGCGGCGGCGGCGGCAGGAGCGGCAGCAGCAGCGGCAGCGGCACCAGCGGCAGCAGCGGCAGTGCAGCGGCGGCAGCAGCAGCGGCAGCAGCAGCGGCTGCGGCGGCAGCGGCAGCGGCGGCAGCAGCAGCGGCATCGGCAGCGGCGGCGGCGGCGACAGCAGCAGTAGCAGCAGCAGCAGCAGCGGCAGCGGCAGCAGCAGCAGCAGCGGCAGCGGCAGCGGCGGCGGCGGCAGCAGCAGCGGCAGCAGGAGCAGCAGCAGCAGCGGCAGCGGCAGCAGCGGCAGCAGCAGCGGCGGCAGCAGCAGCGGCGGCAGCAGCGGCGGCAGCCGCAGCAGCAGCAGTAGCAGCAGCAGCGGCAGCGGCGGCGGCAGCAGCAGCTGCAGCGGCAGCGGCGGCGGTAGCAGCGGCGGCAGCAGCAAATCGTTTGACAAACCCCTGCTGCCCAGAGAAGTGGCTACAACATTCTGCTGATGAACACAAAATGTTCAATCCACAGGTACTAAACGAAAGGCTCTCATGTGGTGTCACAGTGGAATGATGCAATCATCTCCTGTAGTGACAGCTCACTGGCAGAGGACACGTGAAAACGCTGGTTATGATTGAGGAGATTGTATAAAAAACAGCTCGCTATCCACTAATTGCACACATTTCTTCACATTGGTTCCTGCTTTCTATTAGGTGTGTGTAAACAGCAGTAATAAACATCTGCCTGCAGCGGCGACAGCAGCGGCAGCAGCAGCAGCAGCGGCAGCAGCGGCAGCGGCAGCGGCAGCGGCAGCAGCAGCGGCAGCGGCAGCAGCAGCGGCAGCGACAGCAGCGGCAGCATTAGCGGCAGCGGCAGTACAGTGGCTAGAATAGGGAAGTGTGATGAACGCGCCAGCTCGCGTGTGGCGCTTTGGAAGGAAACTTCCAGGGGGCGCTGCCACACGCATACACGTCGGCAGCGAGGGCGGCTAGCAGCCGCAGTGCAGGGGCCCTGCGCGGAATGCGATCATCCACGCGCGGTCAGGAATGCAATAACAAATAAGAGAGCTTCACACTACGTATATGCTCGCTCGTTCATGGCTACAAATTGTTATATTGTAGCATAGCTCCTTACGAATCACAGGGCGCCAACGTAACAATCCGATTGAGCGCACATCGATGGTAGAATGCACCTTGATTTATCTGGTTATCGAACGCAAAGCAAGAAAATTCCCAGTGGTAACTCGGAAGCAAACATTTTATTTTCAACACATTGCTTGCACAAACAACTCATATTTTGAAGAATTGCTTAGAATCTTTAGGAAGCAAACCATTCTCAGTCATCGACGATATTTTGATACGCGACACGACAGAGCTGGTGCTCTTTTTTCCCGAGAACAAAAAAAAAACATTTTGTTTAAATAGTTTACAAGCATTTCAAACAGAACGTTGTCAGCCTCTGCTAAGTGACGCGCCTGAGCTTCAGGTGCTTCTTTTCACAGGAAAACGCGCACTCTTTGTTGAGTGCCTTAGTGTAGAAATGTGCAAACGGGTGACCAAAATAAATTTTGTAACCTGGTTGGTGAATTTGGGGCCATGCTGTGCACAGCCTAGCATGGCTTCATTTTTTTTTTGTAGGCAGAAGACAAGCTTTTCCAAGAAGTCACTGTGCAGCTCGTTGTAACTGAACCACACCGAAAAAAGTAGTTTCAAGGGCGTATACATATGAGAAGAGCTTCTCAGAAGGGTGTATGAGGCCCCGCAGAACTTGATGAACATCGCCAGCTATTCTTTGGCTTCGTCGGGGAAAACAAGGAGCTCGTCAAAGCATTCCTTGCACGCAGTCCTCAGGATTGTTTCGTGTACAACATGCCCTGCCATGTAGAAGACTAGCCGCGGATCGCTCATCTTTTCAAGATACTCATGGTATGGAAGCATTGCGGACTTCTTTATCACGTGAGAAGCTTCTTCTACCTTTCCGCTATGGCCTGCATCCTAACCACTGAGGAGAAAGGTCAGATCGCCCTCTTCACAGTTGCCACTCCTGGGCGCTTTGACCAATTCGTAAAAACTCAAACAGTTCACAACGAGCAAGAATTGGGCAGAAGAGGGATGGTCGTTGCCACCAGAAAATCGTCTAATGATACCAAACAATTTCTCTAGGCAGTCTTGCCTCAGCCGGCACGTCAGCAGCTAAGCCAAGTTTCTCACGAATGTACTTCATTAGATCAAGCGTGGCCTGAAGGGTGACCCTTAGTCCCTTGGCAGTGCTTGGTGAAAGAAATCCTGCTGGTGACGTTCCCGCGTGAGCCTCCCATCAGTTTAAGCAGTCTCATACATCCTTGACGTGCCTTTCATGTTCAGAGTTAGGTTTCAATTCTTCAGGTGGAATCCGTGCTGTCATTGCCTTTACTAGCTTCCACATTAGCAGAACAAAGGCTTGACTTGGTGCGGGGTCACCCCAGTGCTCCTTTAATTGCTTCTTGTAGAAAAACAGGCCCCGAAGCACCTGGGGAATGAAAAGGTGCAATGCCAGGTTTACCTTCATCTTTTCAAAGTTGTTAGGTCTCACGTGAGCAAGAGTGATCTTCGGCATCACTTTAAGGGTAAGTGGACACTTATCCTCTATGTGTGCTGCTCTGATGTGCTCAGTATAAACAGACCCTTCAGGCCTTTTGCACCTTGCCTTTCAGGCCTTTTGCACCTTGATAACGCATGTTATCCGGCTCGGAAAATCCGAAATGAAGAGGCGTCTTCCGGTGTCAACAGGATATGGTGCAGATGGTTTTATGGACGTCGAGGAGCCAGAAATCACAAAAAGCCGCCACATTGAACGGTTCATGAAGCTCCGTCCGCCGTGATATAATCTACCTTCAGCCCAGCCTTTTCTGCGAGCTACACGGCTTCTGTTAAGATCTTGCACAAAAGCAGCCTTCACATCTCCCCTGGAAGCGAAAACGCCGAATATCTGGTGCCAGCTAGGAACCAGTGAAAGGTTGAAACATGATCACAAGACCGTGATTGCAGGGAAGATGTTTGCCATTTTCCAGTGTGAATTTTCCCCAAGTCCACCACTCCTTCTACTTTCCCTCCTGCGCCAACATTCAAGAACTCTGACAGCTTCATTTCGTCCACAATCAGGCCACCATGGCACTTGAACTCCTCCATAGATTTGGTTTTTCTTTCAATGCGTGTGATAATAGCAAGGTTGAGGCCAAACCCATCCTTGTATTTCCGCATGTGCACCTTCAAACAGCTTCCGCTTGGAAGGATGAGTATTCCTTCCCGCCCGACATGCTCGTCGAGCCTCGAGTTTTTCATTAGCATTATCACGCAATCCAGCAACCAGTCCGGATTGTACTACATACCTTTCGTTGATTTTTGACGAGCAGCTTGAAAGCATTGCATAACAGCAGGTCTTTGCTTCGGTGGAAGGGCGTGTAAGGGCCGATTTACGCTCAAACCGCCCATCGCCGCACGCCGCACCGCATGCATGCGGTTCGTGAAAAACGTGCGGTCGTCGCGATCGGTCACAAAATTGCATTTACGCTGGAACCGCATGATGCGGCGCGGTTCGCATGCGCCCTCTGGTTGTCCAAATAGGTAACCAGCAACTGGCAACATGCGTCAGCGAGTTGGCAGCCTCGTGTGCTGGCGACCAGCAATATTTCGCATCGTGCCAGGATATTGTTATTACGTTTGCTGTGTTATTAGTTATTTTTTTATTAGTTAGCTCGAGCGGTTCGAATGCGCCTGCATCCGCACTTCGGTTTGGGGACGCGACGTCTGTTGAAAGCTGGCAAACATTCGGCAGTGCGCAGAGCAACACTGTTCGAAGTCGGCAACTATCGCCAACAGCAGACGACACTGTCATATTTTTGTCGATGCAGGTTGAAGCTTTCGCGTCATGGTGAAAACGCGACCCTTGCACTGTCATATTCTGTGCTGCATGTGTGGCATTGACGTGGCACCTTTGCAACACTGTGCAGTCGTCTTACCTGTGCCGCTTTTTTTATTATTTATTTATTGCTACCGCGTAATGTTGCGACAACATACGTCACTATGCGCTCGGTTGTGAACGGCGCAATGGCGCACTTTTTGTAGCTGTGCTAGGGAAAGCTTGTGTTGTGGAGAAGCGACGCACCATCGCTCCTCGGCTGAACGAAGCACCAGCGCGGAGAAACGGGAAGCGACCCCATCCCGAGTCGAGTTCTGAGAATCCTCCGTCGCCCTCAGCGTCTCGGCTACCGGACAGGGACCTACAGTTTGCCTCCTCGAACACATGCAGCTCTCGCCTGCGTCTTTTGTAGAAAATAAACGCAGTCTGTTTTCTGCCACCAACCGATGCGCACTCCTTTCACGGATGCGGCCAGACCCCGTACGTAACACTGGCGATGAGGCAGGAGTTGCGAAGCGGATCTATAAGTTTTCAAAGTTAAGGCCATGGCTACAGGACGAATGCACGGCGCTGTCGAGCCTTTCTCGGCCAAATCATGGGAATCGTGGATCCAGCGCCTCGACTTTTACTTCGTGGGGAGCGACGTCAGCGAAGAAGCGGGCACTTCTCCTCACGCTTTGTGGAGCCGACACTTTCGAACACCGTGTGCGCGCTGATATACGCCGAAGATCCCGGCAGAAGTCAACTTAAATGATTTAGTGACACTTCTTAGGCCCTACTTCGGCACCAGGACATCCGAGCTTTAGAGCCGGTACGTGTTTCAAAGACCCGACCAACGGCCAGACGAGTCGATCAGCAGCTAAGCTGCGGCCCTCGGAACGTTGACAGCCGACTGCAACTTCGGAGTGCTGCCTTCGTCTACAATATCGACGACGTCACCTGACACCCAAACGACCGCTTCAGCGGCGAACCCAACTATGCCGCCCCAAGATGTGATGCTGCGGGACAATTAAGTTCGTCCGCGGCGTCTGCTGGGACGAACGTCTTCCGCAGACACTGTTCGCAGAAAAAGCCTGACATTTCAATGCGCTGTGGACTTAGCCTTGTCAGCGGAAAGTGCGTCAAGGCATCAGCGAGATATCAAGGGAGTGGCAAACTCGGAGGAAATTAACAGGACGTCGCAAATCAAGCCAGGAGGCAAGCATACGTCAGCGTGAAATTGCTATCGATGCGACGGCTTGCACGACCCTGAAACATGCAAATTCAAGACAGCCGAGTGCCGTTTCTGCTCCAAGGAAGGTCACATCGAGCATGCCTGCATCTCAAAGAAAAAGAAAAACACGGAACCACGCTCCGACAATTAACAGCTATGGGCACACAGTGTCAAACCACCACCTGTCAGCAAATCCTGCTGCAAGCTGCACACAGATAGTGTACGTACACACTGCCCCAAGTTGCTCGTGGACTTGATAGTGAAGGGAAAGCCAGTCCAGTTTGAGGTGGCCACAGGTACAGCATGCTCCCTGATAAGCGAAGACACGGACTACAGAAGGTGGAAGAAAAACACTCCGTGGCTTTCATGCGAGCCGCTCGATTTGTGCACATGGTCAGGTAAACAATTACACGTCCTGGGCTCCACACAAGTTCATGTGATGATGAGGTCAAAGGACTATCTGCTGTCGTTGTTGGTTATGACGGGCACCGGGTGCAGCCTCGGTGCCCGTCATAACCAGAGATTGGTTTTTGGCACTTCAAATTCAGGTGAAGGGGATCAACCACGTTGGAGAGCCAGCACTAGAAATTACAGAGGTCGTGGGATGACACCCAGATGTCTTCAAGGAAGACATTGGAAGCTATACAGGTCCTTTAGTTCACCTGGAACTCGAAGACGGTGCGACAGCAATGTTTTGCAAGGCTCGTCCGATTTCAGTGGCACTGCAGGCGCTTATGGAACAAGCTTGACCATCTACAGCGCCAAGGCATCCTAAAACCAACGCAGCATACCGAATGGGCAACCAAATTGGTACTTGTTCCAATGGGGTTGCCCGACAGTACACTCAATGTCTGTGGTGACTACAGGAGTACTGTTAAAACTGTTACTGTTAATGCAGCAGCAAAGAAGGCATCTTACCCGCTACCAACTATAGATGAAGTGTTTGCAAACCTGCATGGTGGAACCCGCTTCTCAATGTTGGATCTTTATCAAGCATATCAACAACTGAAAGTTGATGAAAAAACAGCAGCACTGCTCACAGTGAACACCACAAAACGACTATTCAGGGTGGAATGCCTCCCGTTCTGAATTTCCGCTGCACCAGCTATCTTCCAGTGCGTGAGGGAGACAAAGATACCTGGAATTCCAGGGGTGAGTGTTCCCCTTGACGACATCATTGTCAACAGGAATAGTGCAAATGAGCACGCACAGTGTCTGAATCAGGTTCTGTCGAGACTGAGAAAGGCTTACGCCTCAAGAAAGGAAAGTGCAGGTTCGGAATTACGTCAGTTTAGTTTCTGAGACATCGAATTGATTTGCAGTGGTGTTTGCAACACAGAGAAAAAGTTTGAGGCTATACTTCAAGCACCCAAACCATCTGACAAGACATCCCTAAGGGCTTTTCTGGACCTTATTTCACCTGACGACTGCGTTTTGGAGAACAGAGCAATGGTCGTGGTGGAATTGTATAGGCTCCTAGAGAAAAACACGCACTGGAAGTGGAAGAGCAAGCATCAAGCCAATTTCGAGGCACTTAAGGAGATGATTCGTGCATCTACAGTGCTCGCTCACTACGACGGGACGAATCCCCTTCTTTTGTCTGTGGACGCATCGCCGTACAGCGTTGATGCCGTCCTCGCTCGGGAAGATGCTATTTGCCGAGAGGCGCCCATTGCATTCAGTTCATGAACACTGGGAAGTGCCGAAAAGAGCTACTTCCAGCTCAACAATGAAAGTGCAGCAGTAATCTACAGCATCAGTCATTTTCATAAGTACATAGCTGGCCGGCATGTGACCATAACAGATCACCAGGCATTGATTGTAATCGTGAGTGAAACAAATCAAGTACCCCGGGTCTTTTCATCAAGGATTATGCAATGGTGCAATGTACGATTACAAGTTGGTGTACAGGCCTGGCCTGCTGCACCAAAATGCGGACACTCTAAGCTGGCTTCCACTACCGGCACAAGATAAACCTTATCCCCTAAGAGACGTGCTCATGTTGGCTACCATTCCCAGCTTCGAACTTTCACCGCGTCAACTAGCACGAATGACTCGAGAAGACTCAGTTCTGTCCCAAGTGCTGGAGGCTGTTTCAAATGGTGAAGTTCATAAACTGCCAAAAGAACAGTTTTCATCGTGCCGGAAACTGAAGACTGAGCTTTCAGCGCAGGAAGGGTGCCTTGTTAGAGGCTTCCGGATGGAAACTCCAACAAAGGCAAGAAACTACCTTCTTAAACTCGCACCTGCAAACCACCATATAATTGTGGTCATGAAGGCATGTGCATGAAGGTACTTTTTTGGGGCAGGCATTGACTTTTGTTGGGAAGGCAGGCATAACAGGCCATCCTTCGTTTCAGTAGAAGTTGAGAGCTTCCTAAAGAAGAATGGGGTGGTCCATGTAGCAAGCACACCGTACCATCCTACAACAAATGGCCAAGCAGAAAGGATGGCTTTTGAAACAAAATGAGCATTAGCCAAAAACAAGGACGAAACATTCGCGTGTAGGCTGGCCCACTTTTTCTAAAGCAACACACCACAATCTACACATCAACAGGTGAAATGTCAGTTGCACTTGTGTTTGGGCGTGAGCTGGATACAGCTCTCACGTGCATTCAGCCCCAAGCAAAAGCGAACAAAATCCATACCAACTGCAACAGGGACACAAAGTCGAGAGTACTCGCTGTAGGACAAGCAGTTTTCTTATGAAACTTCGGATGGAATCTGATCTGGACAGAGGGAACGGTTTTGGAAAAGCTAGGCCACAGATTGTGGCTCATTAAAGGCCCCAACAGGTTAGTGCGATGACAATGTGACCACATCAAGCCTGGTATTTTGAGACACCCCACAGAAGATTCGGCGACACAGGATAAGGGCTGTACGCTAACCGCGAGCAGTGTCCCGCTCCCATTTATGCTTGGGATAAAAGCAGATAACTCCACGTCGTCAGAGGCCACTCTCTCAGGAATGCTGGAGCCTTCGCAATCATCGGTGACCAAACCAGAGATTGGCACTGCCCTTGAGACCGTGCCAAACACAACTGCAGAGTCATGCCCGCAGCGGGAACGACACCCTCCGGATCACTACGGCGACTCCATCTGAGAAGGGAGGCAAGTGTTTTGTACAAGCGATGCACCACCACTCCTCGGCTGGATAAGGCACCAGTGCAGACGAAACAGGAAGCCACCCCGCCCCGAGTCAAGTTCCAAGAATTCTCCATCACCCTCAGCGTCTCGGCCACTAGACAGGGACCGAGAGTTTGCCCCCTCGAACACATGCGGCTCTCTTCTGCATCCGTTGTAGAAAACAAACTCGGTCTGTTTTCTGCCACCAACCAATGCGAATTCCTTTCACGGATGGGGCCAGACCCTGTACGTAACAGCTTGGAAGAACACGCATACACGAACACACAGGTGTATCTAAGCCAATGAGCAAGGGATCTGTCACAGCAACAGCGTAGCACGCTGAAGCGCCGCAGCATTATCTATTAACATACTCCTATACAGATGTTCTATTATCACGGAATACAGCTGTGTTGATTGACAAGTCACTTCATCACCGAGCACGCATGTGAATCATCAACAGTGGCTTGTTGATTTAGTTGCACTTTGCTGCTGAGGTCTCTTTAGTAGCTGTCAAGTTAATAGTGAGCCTACAATTGCTTACATGATGTAATATGGCATTGCACTTCTGAACAATGATGTTACACCGAACGAACGCGCAGGGGCGCACAGAGCTAGCATTTGTTAAATCTATGTTACATCATTATTTCAAAGTGCACTGCCATGTTAAGTCATGACTAAACAACTAGCCATCAGTACGTCTTGAGCAATTGGTTACAATTATGACATACATAAAAGTGATATGTACATATCACAGTTACTTCTTCAGGCAGAGATTCTTGTCGGATATGTTTTCAAGAGAAGAATGTTTGCATGAAAACAAATATTAATTCATATTGCTGAAAAGACACCACATATAGGCGTGAATTCACCTAATGTTTACATTTATTGTTGGTGCTAAAAATGTCCCTCCCAATAGAAGTAGTGTTATGTCATTCATGCCTTAAGAGATGACAGAGCTTTACAGCGCACACAAGGCAGCAATGCCCATGCATAAAGGCCTGGGTGGCCAATCTGCTGCCCCTTCACTATTTATCCATACTTCTATCAGCATTTAAACAATGTACAGCCTGTGGTCAAAGTGAATACAGGCATGCTTGCTCTCTCAGCAATGGCGACAATCAAGGATGATTGCCTTGAGACCGTTTGCTGCTGTCAACATCATTTATGCATGCATTCTCTTTTTAATCTTTTCCCTAGACAAAAAAGAAGCTTGCGCAGTCAGTGAGCTATAGCAAAGTAATGTTACTTGATTGCGTTGGGCTTGGCCCAAACGTCATTCATGTAGTGACAACCTAGCTAGCTGATGCACAGCCACATTAAAAAGAAAGAGAAGTGCATAGGCTAACAAACAGGTGCACAGTACGTGTACTTCATCTCAAAGCAAAGCAAGATTATCAAGCGACTATATAGAGATCTAGATTAAGGGGATGCAAGCATTGAGGCCCCCTAGCACTTCGAGCCTCAACGATTGCATCCCCCTGATCTAAAACTCTCTAATAAGCATTGCAATGAGTGCAAGGATCTTGCATGCAAAATGGTTGACTTAGTAAGTCATTTTATATTTGCCTTTCTGAATCAGTAACAGCTTAAACAGGTACATGACAATGAAATGAAATGCTGGCTCATATGGTGCACAAGACACAAGTAGGGGAGAACATTTGCCATGCCTGCTGTAACACCGATTCCAACATGCAGTAGCTTGTGGGCAATGAATGCATGTTCATTGTGTCAGGGCAACTTGCACCTTCCCCTAATGAAAGAACAGAATGTCTGCATTGTAGACATTAGTTAATTAGCAGCATGTGCGGGGCAGCACAAGAAAGTAAGGGAATGTTTGTTGCCATTTTTTATTTTCATAACCAACAGACAGTTTCTTGGGTGGAGCTTTATGATGAATTCATATTATGTTCTGTGTAAATCTGTAATGTGGGCATGTTCTATTATGCAATCACTTCATAAGTAGTCAAATGAATGCAGATAGCCCCATAAACACTGTGAAACGGAACGCAGAAATTTCCAGTTAAGAAGCCATAGTAACTCGCACTCTGTGCTGAACATAAAATAGAAAAAATGCGTAGTGGCAAATTGGGTGCACATTCTCATCTGCCATACAAATCCATATATTACAAGTAATCTTTTACTCGTTCTCGTATTGCTTACAGTTGCACGAACCTTACTGCAGCATCCTCTGCGGAGTAAAATAATCTTGCCAGTCACAGCTACTTGTTCACTCTATTAACATATATTAGCCCCCAGGCTCTCCTGTATCCCTTCATGCATGCTACAATACCATGGCTGTGCTCAATCACCTCTTTCCATTCCACTGAAATGAAGATGGCATATATTTGTTACCAAAATATGCTGTAAAGCATAACTGTTCATCATTCTTTAAGCCTCTGAGAAGCAAGGATGGATGTTCAGCCTTGCTGTTGTGGGATTTCATAGGTTTTAACCCACCGTCGTATTTCTAAACAAACAATGATGAAATTATATAATCAAGCCATACCATCAGTACAACTGAGGTATTGCTTCCCCAGGGAGTCTCACTGCTACCCCAATTTTGTAAATACTTAGACATGTTAACAACCTAGACATGCTGAATTTAACTTCACAGCCTGTTTTTTAACACGACAAATAAACCAGATTAACCCAACAGCCCTTATATCATTCTCTTAATCACTTGAAATACTAACTAGCACAAGGCATTATAGTCATATTATATTCTGTTTGTATGTTTGGTGAATTGCACAAATAATTTTTGTTGCCCCTACAGCCTAGCTGATGCTGCCTTTCTTTATAACAATTAAGCAACAACCTTACTTGGTGCATTGCGGTGAGAACTATAACTAGCTTCACAGTAGCACTGCATATGTACCCTCACACCACACCGTAGACATGCTTCTATAGATGCTATAGGCTGGCCACAATCAGCATAATTTTGAAATCTAGATGAACAGGGTGCGAATTCATGTGTATCAAATAAATGTCTGTTCCATTGAGAGGCTGTGTATTTGTGTGCAACATAGTTAATTCACTATACTTATGGTAGAAGAACAGAATACACAGAACAACAAAAGCAAGTTCTCTCTGAAAAGCTACTTTTTGCCACTATTATATGCAGCAAAGTAAGACTTCAGAAAGCGCAAATATGGCTTAGAACCACAGAAAGCTCAGCTAGTTGGTAAGGATTCATTATGCAAAAAAGAGGTGAGGCGTGCAGACGGGAAACAAGAGTAGAGAAGTCCACTTCTCTTGTGTCCTACTCTACTCTTGTGTCCTGCCTGCATGCCTCATCTCTTTTTTGCATCACAAATATGGCTTGGGGGCCTCTTCATGCATTATGAGGTGGGCGAATGTTAATTTTTTTCAAACAGAAATTGAACAAAAATAGTAAGTATTAAATACTGAATAGTGACACGACGACGTGAGTACTTGTAGTAGCAATATTTATTTCCGTATATTTAGGTACTACATCTTAACCAACTAGTGCGAAATAGAGCTAACTATTGGGGACAAAGGATAAGGTTTAAATGCAAGGCTACTAATGTTATATATAAAAAAAAAATACTTGAATAGTGTATCAACAACTTTAGAGCCTCGTTGCAAAGAAGCTTTCCAAGAAATAATGGCTGCTGTATGAAGAGCTTCCAAAAATGCAAAATAAATTGTTTCCAAAAAAACATGAAAGTTGCAGAAAAAACAAACATAATGAAGGGCCAATGTTTTGCGGACACATGTAAAAGGACTTATTGCAAGGAAAACAGCAGAGACTTTTCACATAAAAGATAAATCTGCTAGATCGAGATGGGTGCTTGGCTTTAGGCAAAAAAAAGCCTATGGAAAAGTTTTGTGCCAATATGGCTAAAAGATACATTCGTTACCGTGCTTGCCTTCGGAAGGCTGCATAGGCTTGTTCACATGCAAGTACTTGTCACATATTCATTGTTAAAAAACTTCCAATTTATATATTGACACAAAAGCCTGCTCTGATCACGGAAAAAGAATAGAACTGTCATATAGTATACATAACATTTAGAACATCAGGGTACTATTTTTCACATTACACAAATACTCGTGAAAGACAAAACTGCAAGAAACAGCATAACACTGGCATAATCCGTAACTGATTATGTCAGTGAGTTTCCCATTTCATGTGGCAAAGTTGCATAGGGCAGATGGGATGTGACATCTTTGATTCGGAGATGCGTTATTGTATCTGAGTACAAGTTTTATACAATTGATCATTCTGGGAGTAAAGAAATAACAGGCATTGATTACCAGTATGTCATCATGTCACTTCTATCTGAAAAGTGACTATCATTTCAAGTCAAAGTTGTATTGAGCACCATGTTTATGTGCCCGTATATGTGTATCCCATGAACTGTTGCTTTAAGTTATGGCCAGTGTCATGTCATTCCTGTATGTAAATGTGGGTTTGCACTATACAACTATAAAATTTTTGATCAGCATCCTAGTACATTTCCTTGAATTTGCACCACAGGCTTTCTGTCGCAACACCCTCTTCGCACCCATGATAAATGCTGCAGTCAGTAAAATAGAGCTTTAGATTATTTCCTAAACTGCTTTCATTCGAGCAAGTAGACGCCGAGCAGACGCTGCGCCGCAACTGAACATTTATGAGGGCGTTCATACTTGCTGTTTATTAAGGTGGCTGCAAGGTAAATGGAGGGAAAGTGTACAGGTGAAGCGAAGCTCTGCTGTCACATGCACGTAAACAAAGCTTCTGGTTATGGCTTCAAAACATTTTTTTCATCAATCCTCCAACAATGGTGCATGTACTGACGGGATGGAAAGCAGACACCAAGCAGACGGTGCAGTGCAATGAAGACACCTTGAGGGGCATTCAGCCTTCCTATTAACTAAGGAGCCCTGCAGCTTCCCCAGTGCGGCAAGGAACTACTGAGATGGAGTGCAGCTCACAGAACACATTGTTAGCGTGAAATGTTGGTGTCGTGTTCCAGGGCTTCCGTGAACGAAGAGGCAGACTGAACTTGAAACATGTTTTATTGCATGGCAGCAACTTAACGTGGCAGAATGACAGCCAAGGAATATAAGGACAAAAAGTACACCGCAGCTTGGCGGCCAATGATTACATACACATAGTGAGCGAGGTTGATGTGATCGCAATATGACCCGCATGACAGAAAGGAAAACGCTATCACACATGTACACGTGTACAGATATGCGAAAGTTGGGCAGTGGCAGAGAGGGTGTTTTGCTGTGTCGCCACATGTGCAAAAAATTGCATAAGGAGCATTTGCATAGCTTACATTACAGCACATGACACCTAGCACAAAATGAATAATTGCAATACGTGGAGCAGTGCTATAACTTCTAAGCTGTTCCCTAGCCTCCCCTCTTCATAAAGCGTAAAATGTTCAGAGACAGCTCTGGAAACAAACATATAAAAGAAAGGAATCTGCTTTGATACAATACCTATATTGAGAGGCATAAGAGCATAAACGATCAGTGATGCTTCTGCAATGTTTATTACTGCAGAGCACATGCAATTGACAGAAAATACGAAATTTGAGTGCAGCTCTACATGTGTTGTCATTTCGTTGGCAAGGACAATCGGTCTCGTGTCGCATGTCGCAAACGGAGCGAAGTATGGCGCCACTGCCTTGCCAATCTGGAGATTGCGTGAGCCAGCGCATGGGTGACGCATGGGCATGGTTCACAGAAGCCACCGCCAACAAACCTCCCAGACATTGCGTGCTACTCTGGCACCATCTCATAGCTACTGTCACTGCATTTCGCTTTTATTTGCACATTTTTGCTATACACTCCTCTCCTTTCTGCCTCATGGTTATGCTGCACCTTCCTATCCACTTTCCTCCTCATGCCTCTTCTCACTTGCCGATTTTTTAATCTCCCACTGCATGCTGCCTTTGCTCTCATCTTTTGATGAACTCGTTCGCTCAGTTTAACCAAGCGAACGAGTGGTCCTCACAGCACGACAAAAGCTAAAGGAAATGTGCTCAAAAGTAAATGGAATGACCAGCGAAAGGAATACCCTGAATGCATGCACTATAAACCACGTTAAAGGATTGACTGAATGCACGATAGACATAGTCTACAAGATACCTTTGACACGTGGGGCTGATTACATGGGCCAAACAGGCAGGTGCGTAAACCATTGACTGTGCGGCCACCTATACAACTGCAGTCTGATACAAGCACCCAGAGACCTTGCCATACACTGCGCGTCATGTCGTATCTTCCACAGGATGGGGATCTTGCTCAAATGTAGTAACCAAAGAAAAAGAAGTCATGGAAGCCTACAACATCAAGATGACCCCATGTGCCATCTATATCAGTCAGCAAAGAGGTTAGCATAATGACGTACAATAGATGGCATGGTTAGACTGGGAAGAACATCCTTGAGCATGCGAGTAGGCTATATGAAGGTCTCATTTTCCGAAAAATAAAACAGTTGTTAGTTTGCACTTGGGTGTCGTGCATTGTTTTTCTCTCTTAAGTCCTGTCCCTTCGTCACTTTGTGCAACAGTGTTATGTCGAACCAACTAGCCCACTGGGAATTTTTTTTTTAATTATATGTAATATGCTCTGAGTGCACATTTATGTCAGTCTTGTTTGCAATGCACATGTGAAAGACAGCACAAAAAAGATGCAATATTAGAGGTGAGCAAATAAGGATTTTTGGGACAGAATAGTATAGTGCCAGAAGCAAATTGAATTGAACACTTTTCTAAAAATGAATAGCCATTATCGTAATTAACATAAACTGATGTTTATATCCCTGTATTTTTGAAGTTAGCAAATTTCTGTAATAGTATAGTACCTTACTAAGTATTGTATTTGAAAAACACAAACTGAGCATACGAGCAAACAAGTACTTTATTCGCATGCACAGGGCTCTTCAGAGGATGCAAATGATCACTGTAGAGCCTGCAAAGTGTGGCTGCCTGAGTAACCTAGCCTGCTCCTCTACGCAAGTTCTCATGTTTTATGGCTATAGCACGCCTGTCATGGTGAAAATTTACCGTACTTTTCTGCAATTTAGTGTTTATGTGGGTGCAGTTGGCATTTTGAAATACCCGAAACGTATGAAAAAAATATTCACATTTACAAAAGGTGACCACCGAATCGAATAGGGCACTATTCGATGCATAATTACAAAGTTGCAAATATTCACACATCCTTATGCAATACAACAGCTTAAAATAATGGTTTCGACACTTACATACACACTACATGCTCCAGAGCCAACAGAATATCATATATTGACAAAAGGGTGTTTAACTGGGCTACTTGGTTATTCTTCGAGGGTTGTAGCCGCAGAATTTAAGGAACACGGGCATAGAAGGAACGACTAGACGAGTACGCAGCTGCACTGTCAACTGATTTCTTGATTGAAATTTCCACTATTTATTTCATCGCCATATCTCTTCTCTTGTACATCTGAGGCTGTCTCAAAAAGGTGACTTCCTTTCTTGTCAAGGCCACTGACGGTGTGCTTACACATTACGCTCCTGTTTTACTTATCTCGAATGCCTCAAGGATCTCCCAAATTAGCCTATCGTCGTTCCTTTTCAGGTCTTGTACTTCATGAAATTACGAGTTACGACAAGAAAAGTTTGCCAAAGTCTGGTGCCTACTGTCAGCGGCATGTGTTCGTGTAGTGTCTCTGCGTTTCTCGTTGGACGGGGTGAAGCGATGGAGCAAGACCATTCTCAGGAGAAATGAGAAAAGCATGCGCGCATGAAACAAACTTACCTGCGTCTCAACAGAAAATATTTGAAAAAGAAGCCTCCAACGAAAGATTTCTCGCCATCAACTTAGCGTGAACGATCATTGTCAGCAGTGAGATAGCCGAGCGTCTAACGGTGGTGTTCGAGCATTGTGTAGCACCGTCGATTGATTGCTTTCCACCAGTGCTCACCACACGTGCTAGCTGTAGAATGTGTGCTGTGGCACAGTCACGCATAAGTTGTGTTGCCAGCGCTCGATATGGTTTCCCGCAACATAGCTTCACGCTGCTTTTCGATTCTCGTGATATGTTGCAATTAAAGATTCCCAAGACAGTGTTAAGAGAGCGGTTAAAAAAAAACATACAAGAAAGTAGGTAAAGCAGCTTGTGAACCCACTCCTATAATACCTCTACCTGCGTCTGTTTGTAAATGTGTGTTTTCTTGCGTTTGTCGATTTTTTTTTAATTTCCCACATTTCTTTCTATTCGAGTTTTTCTTAGTTTTCGCATTTGTGTGTGAACACTTGCCTGCTACCGTGCGTGTTTGCGCTTACTCTTATTTCTGTCCTTTTATTTTGCATTAGCATTTGTTTTTGCTAGTTTTCTTTTAGCAAAGTTTTTACACATTTTCATTAACCAATCTCATTCAAAGCACTAACTCCTGTACACTGCAGGGCTGGCCTCTTCCATCTTATTAAAACCTGTCTCGCTGGTCTACCTCGTCTTTTCAGTCTGCCTACTTGCTGTGTTTTCTGTCCTTGCTTCTTGTGTTGTTGCTGCAATGTGATTAACCAACTTGCTCAAAACAAATTTTGGTCGCCTATGAAAACAGAAAGGTTTAGAGATACATTTTCTTAAAAGCGTCATGTGGGTTGCACAGTACTTTGCCTCTTACCTCTGTTCATGCTTATGCATCAGTGCATGTGGCAGCTCGCCAAAAGTGCACATGAAAGGCTGGATATTGCAAAACAACACCTTGCTATGCTGTTGCATTTTTCATGCATTCAGTCTTAGTAAACAGACGGTTTCACTGCCCATCACATATGATGGTACAAATATTCAACATGAATAACATTGTGCAGTGGGGTATCATTTCCTGTCTGATGCTTTCGTCGTTGCAAAGACATTTTTCAGTGAATGGAGCCCGGCGAAGCAGTGCACTGAGAGCTTTTGCAACTTTCACCATTTATTACTTCACGAATGTCATTGTCTGAACCTGGCCATCGATCGCTATGCCGATGGCTTGTGAATTAAATAATTGCCTCAATAAAACACATTCAACTTCACTCGGCATTTTTTAGTACAAACAATGTTAGCAGAGCTATTTAGGGTGAATAATTGTGCTTACATTGGTATTACTTGCGCGGTCAGATAAACAAACATAACAAAGGCTGCGGCATGACTGTGATTTGATGTGCAGATTGCAAATGGTGCCTTTCAAGCGTGCCCTCGACTACTGCTATTAATAGCTACCCGACTGAGTATTTTGGGCCTAACTAAGCTAATGATGTTTGATAATTGTTCTCGTATTCGCATTACTTGCCTGGGCCAGGTAGCCAAAATAAACAATGCCACCACATTAATGTGTGTTTGCATGCAAGCTGCCAACAGTAGCTGTCCTTCTTGCGTTGATTGCTGCCATTTCACTGACAGTGGCGACAGCTTGACTGTGCTTTGACGTGCAGACTGCTAATGGTGCCTTTCAAGCGTGCCCTCGACTACTGCTATGAATAGTTACCCAAATGAGTATTTTGGTCCTCACTAAGCTAATGATGTTTGATAATTGTTCTCTTGTCCATATTACTTGCCTGAGCCATATAACCAAAATAAAGAATGCGACCACATAAATGTGCTTTTGCATGCAAACTGCTAAAGTGACGGTCAATTTCGCGTTGACTGCTGCTGTTTCACCTACAATGTCTACGACATGGTTGCGCTTTGAAGTGCAGATGCTAAAGGTGCCTTTCAAGCATGCCCTGACGACTGTTATCTCATCACAGAGCCCGTCATGCTCGTAGGTGGCTGCCGAATAGAGTATTTTGGGCCTTCTGACATTGGCATTAGTCATCTCAATGGGCTGGAAATAACAGTAGGGGCAGCACAACTGCACGCAAAGCACAATGTGCTTTGGCGTGCACATTGGTGTGGCTGTCACTTTCACGTTGACTACTGCTTTTTCGTGTGAAGCTGGATAGTGGCTGCCCAAATGAGCATTTCGGGCCCCGCATAGTTATTCAGGGTTAACAACTGTATTTGCATTCAGATTTTCCAGCATTTCAGCACGTTTCCATGCCAATACTTATATTGAGCACGATCTGTGCAGGACGTTGCTTTTTCAGAATTGGGCTTCCATTAAAAGGAATATGTCACCAAATGAACTGCTTATTTATTTGAGAGGTCACGGCAGAATACTTGGCTGCTGCGAACCCACCGGCAATATTTTGGTAGCCCTAATAAGGGCTGTTCTTTCATTAAAAAGAAGCTGTTATGCTTCATCGAGTGGCTCAATGCCGGACAGCTCGCAGTCAGAGTCGCTTTCTTCACTGTCATTTTCACCCAGTTGGATGATGATGGGTTGCATGTGGTCACTTCCAGACATATCAAGCGTGAACTTTGCCTCCAGGTCCATCACATGGTGAAGTTTTTTCCTCCAGTCTTCCGCCGTTACGTGCTTGATTTTTTCCCTCAAGACGTCTCTGACCGTGGACAGCTTGATGCCTCTGTTGTCCTCAGCTATGCCATTGTTTACCTTTGCCCACACGAGCTCGATAGGATTAAATTCTCAGTGGTACGGTGGGAGCCCGAGTACGATGCAACCGGCCCTTTCAGCTGCATTGTCTACGATGTAGCTCAGAAAGCGTGGCTTTACAGATGCTACCAACTCAAGCAGCTGCTTTTTAACCACCCTTTCGCTGTAGGTGATGTTTTTGCTTTTGAGTCACTCCTGTATTTTTTCCTTCTTCCAAGCTGTTGACGGCAATTTCTCTTCTCGCCGGGAATGGTAAGGTGCATTGCCCAAAATAATGACGCTACCAGCAGGCAACTTCTGCAGAACGTCATTAAACCATCCCTCGAAGTGATTGCCGTCCATTTCTTTGTGGTAGTCACTTGTTTTTTGGCCTCAGAATATAACTAAGCAGCCATCGACGAAGCCATCCTCGCTGCCAATGTGCGTCACAATCAGGCGCTGGCCTTTTCCAGAAGGTTGTTTCAGACCCGCTGACAGGCCATTTGCTCGAGCGTATAGGTGTCCGCGCTTCTGCACCACGATGTCTGTCCACACGATCGATCCAGTGTGTACTGCCGTCACCCATGTCTCGTCCAGGAAAAAGATCTTTTGGCCTTCTGCCCGTAGCGCTCCACGTCACAAAGGTAGCGATACTGCCATTCAGCGATGTCATCCTGATCGGTCAGCAGCGAATTGTGGCTCCTCTTCTCGTGCTTGAATCAGATCTCAACAAGCAGGCAACGCACAGTACACCGCTTCAGTGATGGGAGATCCACTGTTGCATGTGTCTAGGTATGTGTGGCTGGCAGGAGGTCTGGACCCCACTTCACGCAGAGTCAGAGACGAGGAGAGCTTTCTCGGTGAAGAATTCTTTATATCATGTTTACATTTTGTCGTCGTTATCAGGAGAGACACCAACAGAGTAGCTGCAAGCTGCTTAAATAACACCCCTCAGTCCACAGATTTGCCAGACAGTCCCTAAGGACAAAACAAGGTCGAGAGATAGAGGGTCTGGGCAGCCTCCGTGGTCCTAACGCCGCTCTCGGTGGCCGGCACTTCCTCAAACCGCGCTGCGGCGTCGGGCCGATCTGGCGGTCGGTCAGAATGGTGCGCCGGGGAAGTTTTATGGCCCGCATAGGACAAAGGGAACCAACTGTAAGGCACAGGGTCGACACACAGGCCTCCTTTGGAAACCGTCCCAAACACAGTGGGAGTCGTTCGTGGTGCGGGCACTGCTGGACAAAGGAGGGGGGGTTGCATTGCTGCCGGCACGGGGAGGGGCCGAATAGCAGTCCGTGATCCGGTGGCCGCTTCTGTCGTGGACGCCGTGCAGCCACGGGGAAACCTGAGCCGTGCACATAGTCGTGTGCCCGAAGCAGGGACCATGTGGGGATGACTGCTGCCTCCACAGTCGACACACCATAGCACTGGCCTTCCGTCAGACAAATTCCAGGGCACAAACATAACACCATATACGCTTCGAGAACTCGTTAGTGATCTTCTCGACCGTCGATATCTCGTTGCGGCGAAAGAAATCGTGCACACGACCTCGGTGTGCACAATGTGTCATACTTCCTGCTGTGTCTTCTTTTCTCCGCATTTCGTGGGCATTTTCGCGAGGGCGTCGATAGTTTGCCACCCGAAATATGCAAAGCTTTGGCCTCCCTCCTCACCTTGAACACTGTGCTTTTGCTGACACCGAGCATCTTGAGTTTGTAATGGTTGCGATAAATGCATTGTTTTATATAAGTACTTGTTCAATAGCAACTGATTCATTTGAAGCTCGGAACAGGAGTAGTAAATGTGCCGTGTACATGCAAACAAGCACAAAAGCCAGAGCTGCTCTTTCTACTTTTGTCGCTCGCATGAAGCTAAAGAGCAGACGGGCAGCGTTGTGGAAGGCAAGGGGTTATTTTTCGGTCGCGATCCGGCATGTGCTGTAGCACATGAGAGCTCTACTAAACCAGTTATCAAAATACGAAAGTCTTTATTTATACCTAGAATTGCGCGTTTTAGAAGCACGATTTTTTGAGTGGAATTATTTTAGTCGCGGAGGCAATCGGACATCGCGCTTTGGTCATCTGGGCGAGGCCTCCCCTTTTTTCTAAAGTTGTATCCGACTATAGTTGTTCCTTCTGTGCCCGCATTCTTTAAGTTTTTCGGCTACAATCCTCGAATCAGTTGTGTTGTCATCTTCATGCTTTGTTAAAACATGCATATAGCTTTTTATCAAAAAATGCAAATTGTCAAGAATCAAAATGAAGTATCTAGTTTTCACACATTATATGCTTATCATGCTGTGCCACTAGTGTTGGCACTAACAGTGTGTACTCAGACACAAGAAACAACCAGCTGAATTTCTTGCACATGCAAGGCGCTAAAATCTCTCAGTATAAAAATGTATACTTTGCTTAATCTAGAAATACGCCTCAGGATTTTTACACCAATGTCCCTATGACAAAAATGAAGAGTGCCCGAAATTTGCGTTCATGAGAACAGTGCACACGCGCGTCCACATTTCACGATAGCGCGCATGTACCCATGTAACTTTTAAGCTGTTCCTTATATTGCCCTCAGCGACTATAAACACCTTCATAGCACAGAAATAACTTCTGAAAAACCCACAAGATAAGTGAACGAGACAGAAAGGGCCGGAACCAAAACTCGCCCGCAACGCTTATGCACTGTTCACTTCAGAACATATGCATATTGCATGAAACGAACACTTATACGCCTAGCACCACTGCGACACATTGCACGTGCATATCACAGTACACTTACGCTTCGTAAAAGTAAGAACCCTAGCGCTCGAACATTCTGTACGTGTTTGCGGTCACCAATGCGCATCGCAGCCGGCAAAACAGCTCACACGAAGCAAGACACAAACAGCACATTACGAATGCCTGCAATGAGACGACAATGAAGCTCATCGCTACACATCGTGCCATCACTTCTGAAACACAAGCCAGCACTGCACAAACGTGCAATCTTCGTATCGATGAAGCGCGCACACACAACACCTACGAACACTACATGCTGATTTGGGCGATCGCAAATCTTTTCATTTTGGCGCGTACCGAACTAGTGTCATGCTTAGAATGCAGGTGTGTGCGATGGCCTTCACGTTCGTAATGCACATGCAAAAAACGGCCTAAAACACACGAAATCGGCGGCTTCATTCCTTCCGATCCTCGCGTAAACACAACGCACATCCGTCTGTTTCCTTTGGCGATCGCACGTAGTGAAGACTGTCAGGAAGAGTACAGCTGCTTGTAACGTTAGACAAATAGCTTTGCAGGTGCTGAATAGCTCTTGCAATCATCACAATAAACCACACAAAAAACAAACGGCCGCTGAAGCCTAGGGGTCTAGGGCTTGCGCCCCGCTTCGCTTCGAACCAGCGCCATGTTTGTGCGGGCGCCGCACGGATATGGCACGGAGGCAAAAGTTCACGACCGCCTCTCGTGACGTCACGTCGGCCATTATTGGCGGACCGCTGGCTTGCGGTGCGGCGTGCGGCCATGGGCGGTTTGAGCGTAAATCGGCCCTAACCGGTCTGCGAGGACGCCCTTTTCAAGTTCTGCATTTTTGTCTCTTCAGTTTCTCAATAGTTTGAGTGTAAAGTGACAGCTAGGCTTTGAGCCGGCAAGTGGCTTGTGCGTGCGCTCTTCTACGTTTTTAAATTGCTGCAGCAAAAAAAGAAACGAGCACTACTTCCCAGAGGTCAGGGCGCGTGGCGTTGCTGAAGCAGCAGAGCGGGCGCAACTCGCACCGGGCGACGTGTAAACGTCAGCGCGCGCCCCCTCGCGGCTCCCCTGTGGGCGGCTTCACTGCGTCTCGTAGGCGCTCCGTGCTGGTCGCCACACTTCCCTATTCTAGCCACTGTAGCGGCAGCAGCAGCAGCAGGAGCAGCAGCAGCAGCGGCAGCGGCAGCAGCGGCAACAGCAGCGGCAGCGGCAGCAGCAAATCATTTGACAAACCCCTGCTGCCCAGAGAAGTGGCTACAACATTCTGCTGATGAACACGAAATGTTCAATCCACAGGTACTAAACGAAAGGCTCTCATGTAGTGTCACAGTGGAATGATGCAATCATCTCCTGTAGTGACAGCTCACTGGCAGAGGACACGTGAAAACGCTGGTTATGATTGAGCAGATTCTATAAAAAACAGCTCGCTATCCACTAATTGCACACATTTCTTCACATTGGTTCCTGCTTTCTATTATGTGTGTGTAAACAGCAGTAATAAACATCTGCCTGCAGTGTCAGGCACGTGTTTATTGCTGCTACCGGTGCTGCTGTCGACGCAGCTGCCTTCGCAGCTGGTGGTGCTGGTGCTGCGGAAGTCTTGCCGAACGAGGTAATAACATTATCCCGGGCAGCACAGCCTTTCAAATACGTCACGTGTGCTGCCCTCACTCGGGGAACTCTCTGTGGCGAGGTGTTGCCATTTTCGTCGTCACTGCTGGTGTTGCTGCTGTCATCACTGCCACTACGGACCGCGTGGCAGCATGTGCAGTGTTGTACCTGCCTTCTGCAGTGTGCATTGGAGGGTGGCCTGTGACTGGAGTCAGGAGCCATGGTTCCAGGGGGTAGCCGCTGTCACCTGCAGGATCATAAAAAATGGTATGAAATCTGCACAAAGTTGAGTAGGCGAAGCATGGGTCATGTAACATACACCTACTACAGAAAGGCTGCAATAAAGGAATATACAGGCTGAGCACCTGACGCAGTTGTGATCGCAGATAACGATAGCTGGGATATACATAGTAGCATCCCTATTTGCAGCAAGGCAGCTCTTTGTGCGAGTTGTGTGGTCTTCATTCATAAATGACTATCAGCGTAAAAAGGAATGTGGCAACACGTGCACTGTACACTGATATAAAAATTAGTTTAAAGTACAGCGCAGGTTTGTTGTCACTTTGTTTTGCGCAGATACCATTGAAAAATTTCTACATCTCGAATATACTTAATAACCGACTATAACATAAGGGGTTCGGGCTTCAATATTCTCTTACGGCCCGAGCACGCTTTGCTGCATGCTGTCAGAATTGCAACTGCACAGAATTTTCCCTCTGCTCATCGAGGAGGTGTTCGCCGGCCTTGGCAATATGCCTCTCCTGGAACCGACGACGCAACCACGTAGTTCTCCAGACGTGGGCGTCGTAGTCTGACCCCTGTAGCAGAGCGTCGACGGCGAGGATCCGCATGCCTGCGTCGCAGATCTGACGAGTGCGCGCACAGCATAAGCCACGCGTTGCTATGACGGGCAATTAAGATACTTACGAACATTCTGTTGAGGGCGTAGTAGCCTTTGCGGCACATGAATGCCGCCTTCTGCTCGCCCTTCGGTGCGATGATGGCTATAAGGCTGCCGTCCGCGCATCCGATGACGCCGGGAATGGAGCCGCGTCGAAGGAACCCTTCCTTCACGGCCTCCTTCTCCTCCGACGTCCTCGCGATATGGACCCACTTGTTGCGGGCCCCGGCGTGGACGATTGCCTCCGCCAGGCGTCGCACACTTGCTGACCGCAGGCTCGGTCACGCCGATCGGCTTCTCGCTCCCTAACGAGGCTTGAAAGCTGCCCGTTGCGAAGAATCGCAACGCGTACAACACTTGTCGATCCACCGACAGCGCTGTTGTTCTCACGCCTCCGAGTTCCTCCGCCACTTCGTCACACACACACCGCACAGTTTCTTTCTTCAGGCGAAAGTGCCGCCGAAACAGATCGTCTGGCATGTCACACGCATCCTCGGGCTCCCTCGTCCCGCGCCCGGGGTGACGAGCCGCCGCCGCTGCCAACGCAATAAGGAAGGCAGCCATTTTTTATTTCAAACGGAAGGGGGCACTCGCCGGTTATTTCACGATGTTGGCGGGTTTTTTCGGCATAATTAAGCATAATGAGTGCGTAAACGCCACTTTAACGCGTCGGTTTTTGAGCATTCCTGACGTCGCTTTACAGGCAGGCAAAATGGGCGCGGCCTCAAAAATTTCGACCAATGAGCGAGCGGTGACGGCCATTTTGGAATAAAAACAGAACGGAATAGTTTTACGTTATACCTAACAAACGCAGGGGCAACTCAGAGCGACGCTGCAGAGGACACCGCACACGAGCAACCGGAGCCCGTGCAAATCAGCCGTTTGAATGTTAATAAGTTGGTGGAGAAGAGCGCTCCTTTGCGGTTGCCTCGACAGTGGAGATCGGCTGCTCTTGAAGATCACAGACAGCGATCACAGATTGGTTTTTACGAGGCAGGAATGGAGGGAGAGGTACACACAATGTTGAACAGTGTCGTAGTTCGCAAAGACATGAGCTACGTAGTATCTGCCCGCGGAAAACTGCTGGTGCCGACGTTCCCCATGGATATGCCTATCGCTTAAAATCACATAAAATGACGATCTTGACCTCCTGCATGAAGTGCAAAAGCGATACAATAGCTTCGCAAGACTTTCTACCTCCTGAAGCAATGCTTGTGATTGAACGCGAGTTTTTGACTGGCAGCCTTGTTTGTCCTTCAAGCGAACTGTTTAGCTGCTTGAAACGCATAGAAGAGGCCATTGTGCAAGCATGAAAAAAATAAGCCTTTGGGGACCTTTTACCCTAGCTACACGGGCAGCTTATGCCCTTGCCAAGACAGGAACAAACTGTATCGGTTGCCCAGTGTATATGTGTGATTTTACAGCACAGATTGTACAGTTCTATTTGGTCACACGAATTCACTTTTTTTCCCGAAAGAAGAGCCAGGAGAACGACAGTGCCAATAGAGCTCGGAGGGAACGTAAAAAAGCAAAGCTCGTGTGAATGGTAAATGAAGTGAAAAGGAAGGTCTCTCAAACTGTGTGAAAAGTTTTAAGAAATTACAATATGCTAATACAAGTCCACTAAAGACATCTCTGTAATGTTTTTATTTTATAACTATTTACCAGAGGTAGCAGAGCAATGTCAAAATGATATACATATATCAGGTAGCCCTCTATATGTGCTTTGAAAACTAAGGAGTCGCTTTATGGAACCTAGCTAGACGACCCTGGAGGGTGCATCTCGTCCTCAATAAAATTGGGGAAATGTTCAAGTTTTGTTGTTTCAATTTTTGTAAATCGTGACTTGCGCGATTTCGCGTTCAGAAAACAGGAATAAAAATTATTTGCTATCAGTGTGATTGATACAGAGAGGTAGCATCACCTTTCAAGCGATAGGGCGAAGTAAACTCCTCATTTCCCCATACAAATGCGGAAGGTATGAAACGCAAGTGCCGAGATGCACAGGCGATCAAATATATTCACACGATTTATAAAATTGTTTATAGATGTTTTGATCAATAAACTGATTCATACGCCATATATTCGACAACGTAGTTTTCTACAGCAGGTTTAACGCGTTTAAACGTATTAAAAACCAAAAGCGCGAAATGCACGAGCACGAAAGCGACTATTCTGCCGAAAACGAGATGTAATCGTCAATGCCCACCTTTTTCTAAATCACTGATCGTTTGTACGCCTACGTGGGCTAACTTCTAAAGCTTGTACAGCGAATTATTGAGGGACTTTGGTACAGCGCAGATAATGACGCCGTGAAGCGTGAAGCGCCGTGCGAAAGCACGATGGAACGCTAGGCGCCAGACGACGCGCTTCCTTGGCGCAAGCTTCGACAGTAGTGCCGCGGGTGCAGAAGCAGGCCGCGTACTCGCTGCTGGTGCGGCGAGGAGTTGCGCGACTGAAAAGCACGAGCACATCATAATTGGATTTCTCCGCTATTTCTGCGCAAGCGCGAGGAGCAGTGGTTGCGAGAGAGAAATATGGAGACTTTTGGTCCTTAAGATTTGTCTTCGCCTAGGTACTACGAGGAAGAAAGTTGTTAGCTCCGTTCGTCCCTAGCCGAGCTAGCAACACAATCGAGAGAATGCGTGGGCAGCAAAACGAAGAAGCCGTGTGCAAGGTGAGTTTGTTGCTATTTTGTTGCGACGGTAGCATACTAAATTTTTATAGTCGCAGGGGGATGCGTTTGGAAGTGAGGTGTCTTCTCAGATGACTTTAATGGCAAAGCATTACATCGTGCCTATGCATTGTTCATTAGTGTCGTTGAGCAAGTTCAGCATACCGGACACTTCAAGAAATTCTCAGGAACGGAAACAGTTTATGAATTCGACTGCCGTGCCGATGTGAGTACGTTGCTTTTTTGTTTTTGTTTGTTTTGCGGCGGTTTCAAATTAAATTCTGATAGTCGCAGGGGGATACGTTTGCACGTGAGGCGTTTTCTCGGATGATTTTGATGGCAAAGCATTACGTCCTGCTGATGCATTGTTCATCAATTGTGTCGTTGAGCGTACGTACCACACTCTTCAGGGGAATCGCGGGTACGGAAACAGTTTGTGAACTCAATTGCCGTGCCGTCGAATTAGTTCTTCGTGTAACTGAGCATACAACACACTTGGAGACTCGTGGCAATGGAACATTTTCTACTCTGTATGTGAAAGTACTAAAACTTGCGTCGCCATGCAATCTGAGCCGATGATCGTTGTGAAAGCTGTACAGCCACAGTTAGAGTTACTGTATATGCTACCTTTGGTAGCATATACAGTAACTCTAGTCACAGTTGCAAAAGACTACGCCCTGCGGATGAGTACGGAACAAATGCATGCTAAAGAAAAATGGTCGTCATGCAATTTCGTTGCAGTAGACCCTTGTGAAAGCTGTGCAGTAACACTGATATTGGCTACGTGGTGCAGATTCGTAGCGATTCCGAGGTGTTTGTGCGCAAGGGTAATTAATGAAGGAGCGCGTATTACTAATCCCGGCTGTTACGATATCTAGCTCATGTACGGGGAGCTTTATGTGGGCGAAACATGAGCTCAGATCGCTACAACCGCGTGCGAAATAGCTCTGAAGGCCTGCCAGTACACTTGTTCGGCGTCTCCGTGCTTGTACTGCGACAGGAGACGTGACAGAAGGTGCGCACGTATATGACACTATATCATCTGACAGTGGCCGCTTTCCACTCTTGGTATACTTTGCCGCATTACACTTCGCAAGCTTGATTGCATGACACTATTGTCTAACGGAGAAGCTGACTTTAGGCAAACGGCATTGTGCAACGCTCGAGCAATCCTGTCCGTCACTGCGGATAGAAAACGCATACACGTTCAAGCTATTTGAGCTGCATCATTTTGACGATGTTTACCCCTCTTTACTAAATGAAGTAAATGAAGTACTAAATGAAGTTTCCGGACAGGTCGCCATTGGAATATGAACCTCGCAACGTTTAACGCTAGAGCGTTATCTAGTCAGGCGAGTCTAGCAGTGCTATTGGAGGAAATAGAGGGCAGTAAATGGGATATAATAGGGCTCAGTGAAGTTAGGAGGCCAAAAGAAGCATATACAGTGCTAAAAAGCGGGCGCGTCCTGTGCTACCGGGGCTCAGCGGAGAGACGAGACGGGTGGGCTCGGTGGCTGCGCCACGACACTGTCGTCTAACCCACTGGTTTTCGCCATGCAGGTTGGTACAAGGCACAGCCTTTTTGCTAAGAGGTGTAGCGACTATTGTCTGGTGGAGCTTCCGAGCCCCCATTGCTGCCTTGCTCTTATGGGTGAATGTGTGGAAGGGATTCGCCGCTTACTAATACTCTCTGGTGACGTTGAAACTAACCCGGGACCCGACACGAACGTTGTGTTGAAAGAATTGCAGAAGATTTCAGCCAGTCAGAATACACTAATCAGTGAAGTTCAAGGCTTAAAAAGTCAGATTTTAAACACTGATAAGATTCTAATGGACCTGAACAAACGAATTACCGAACTGAAACATCATTACCAGGCCATGATACCACTTCAAAATGAATTAGAAGCTGTCAAATATGCCGCTGCTCAAACTGCCAGCGTGATATCCGGCCTCGAAAATCGCCTGGACGATGCAGACAACCGGTCCCGAAGGCATAATCTAATTTTCTATGGCCTTCCTGATACTAACCCAAAAAGAAACCTTTGCACAATCAGAAAAGTTGATCATTGATGAAATCACGGATATCATGAAGGTAAACCTTGAGTCCAAATATATCGAACGTGCTCATCGTCTTGGACGCTATTCACCTAACCGGCACCGTCCCATCATTATCAAATTCGCGTCATATAAAACGAAAGAATCTGTCCTGTCTAACGCCGCAAACTGAAAGGCACAAATTATAGCGTGAGCAAAGATTTTTCACCCGCAGTTCGGAACGCCCGAAAACATCTTATCGCCTACGCCAAAAGTCAATCTATGCCTTTTTCCATGCGTTTCGAAACGCTCGTTATGGGTTCCCAGTGCTATGAATATGACGATTTGACGAAATCAGTTAAAAATATTCAGTAGCAATCATTGCACAAAATTCGTGCAGTTAATAACCGCCCCCTTCCACTCCTAAGAAAAACCTTTCCCTATCTGTTGTTTATACTAATGCCCGCAGTTTCATTCCCAAACGTGACGCAATATCAAATCTCGTGACGTCATCTAACAGCAACTTGCTAGTTATAACAGAAACGTGGCTCACAAGTGAAATTAGGGACGATCAAGTAGTCCAAGACTTGCCAAACTTCGATGTTTATCGCTGCGACCGTCAAGGGGCACGCGGGGGGGGGGGGGGCGGAGGCGTTCTTATTGCCTGTAGTCGTGAATTATCCTGTACACCAATTATTATTTCTTCGAACTTAGAAATACTATGGCTTCTTATTCGCTCTTCCCCCGATATGTCCTTCTAGGTGTGGGCTACAGGCCACCTACCAGTAATCCAAACTTCTCACCAGAACTTAACAGTAGTTCATGCCAGATTACAGTCAGCCATCCTAACGCTCATATCCTTCTGTTCGATGATTTCAACTTTCCCATTATTGATTGGAATAACCTATCTTCCGCAATAAATAACACTGAGGCGAAGGATTTCATCGACATGTGTTTGAATTTTAACTTAACACAGCTTATCTCAGAGCCGACACGTGTAACGCGCGACTGCGCAATCATTTTGGACCTTATACTTACTGACCATCCAGAGACATTATCATCGGTCACCTACCTTCGTCCTATCAGCGACCACAGTGTAATTCATGCCACGTTTGACTTTGCCCCAGCACCCCGTGTTCTTTCCAGCAAAACTATCAACCTGTATGAAAAAGCAAATTTTGAAGCTATAAATGAAGAATTATGCACTTTTTTTGCAGTCTTTGAAACCTCATTCAATGAGCGATCTGTTCAAGACAACTGGGAACTGTTTAGAAATAAAATGAATGAACTAGCAAACAAGTATATTCCGAAACTAACATTCCGTGCGAATCATCAGAATCCCTGGTTCAATAACAACTTAAAATGGCTGGAAAATAAGAAAAAAAAAAGACTTTTTCGTAGTGCCAAGTTTAAACCAAGCCCAACTTCATGGGATAAATATTACGCCGCTGAGAGTGAATACTTACGTGCTGTCCGCAATGCCAAATGGTCCTTTTTTCAATAATGACTTACCTAAAATGTTAACAGACAACCCCAAGAAATTTTGGAAAGTTATTAACCCAAGTAACACGCGCACTGTAACTCTTGTTGATGATATGGGTGAAATCGTGCCTGAAACTGAGTGCGCACGCTTATTTAACAACGCATTTGCGTCAGTATTTTCTAATGATAATAACGTTCCATTGACTAATGTCCCCTGCAACATAGTTTCTAGCATGCCGGGCGTGGTGTTTTATCCTGATGGTGTTTTGCGCATAATTGAAAACCTTAAACTTTCATCTTCAGCAGGTATAGATGGTATAGACTCTAAACTGCTAAAAATACAAAATATGTTTCTTCATCATTTTTGTGTCTTATATTCTCGCAGTCACTTTCTACAGGTTCCATGCCTCACGACTGGAAGGTGGGGAAGGTCATTCCCATCTACAAGTCTGGTAATAAGAACACACCGCCAAATTATCGACCCATCTCTCTAACTAGTCTTCCTTGCAAAATCATGGAACACGTCATCTACTCGCTGATCATAAATCATTTGGACGCGAATCAATTTTTTCATTCGGCACAGCATGGGTTCCGCAAGGGTTTCTCTACCGAAACGCAACGAGCTCTATTTCTACACGACTTACATGTAAACCTCGACTCTAACCAACAAACTGACGCTATTTTTCTGGACTATGAAAAGGCCTTTGACAAAGTTTCTCACCGCCACTTACTACTAAAGCTTTCTTCTTTGAACTTACACAGTGACGTACTCAAATGGCTCGAAGCATTCCTTACTGACCGCTACCAAATCGTTTCTGTAAATGACAAATAATCCACTCTTCTCCCTGTAACTTCTGGAGTCCCTCAGGGATCAGTTCTCGGTCCTCTTCTTTTTTTAATTTATATTAATGATTTACCCCAACACGTATCTTGTAAGATACGAATTTTCGCCGATGACTGCGTGATTTACCATCCAGTTCCTAATGCTATTGACGAAAACAACTTACAACAAAGTCTTAACAACGTGCACTCTTGAAGTGAAAATTGGCTGATGACTCTTAATCCCAACAAATGTAAACATATATCTTTTGCCCGTCGCCGTAACCCTTTCCTGTCCTCTTATACTATAGTAAACGTTCCCTTAGAATCAGTAGAATCATTTAAGTACTTGGGCGTCACACTTTCTCGTGATCTCAGTTGGGGTACAAATATTTCCAACATACTTTCATCAGCTAACAGAACTTTTGGCTTCATGAGACGACACTTGCGTGACGCCCCGCAGAACGCAAAACTCCTAGCTTTCAAATCCCTTATCAGACCGAAAGTTGAATGCGCATCACCCATCTGGAATCCATATCAAGTCTATCTAGTTAACGAGCTCGAGTCCTTTCAAAGCCGCGTCGTCGAATACATCCATTCATCCTACTCATACGACGTAAGCTTATCATCCTTAAGAGCAAAATCTGATCTACAGCCCCTTGCACGTCGCCACGCCACTGCAAGCCTTTGCCTCTTTGATAAGTTTTTTTTTACAGTACCTTATTTCACGAGCCATATATCACACCACCCGCACGCATATCGCTACGAACTGGGCACCCATTACAAGTCTTACGCCCGCGCTCCCACACAACTACTTTTTCCTCGTCTTTTTTTTCCCGCGAAGCATCAGATTGGAACGCCCTTCCCCACCACGTCGCTGCAATCACCTGCGCGACATCGTTTTTCGAAAATGTGTCCTTGTTGGCTAATCAATAACCTGCTTTTTCACGTGCTATTCTTTCTGTTTTTATGCACTTGCGAAAATGCAGCTTCCATGTACAATATTTTCTGTATACCTGTGTTTATATTTGCATTATCAACTGTACCCACCCCTTATGTAATACCCCTAGCAAGGGGGTCTTCAAGGAAATAAAACTGAACTGAACTGAACTGAAGGAGTCGGATTCCTGATTAATAGGAATATAGCTGGTAACATACAGGAATTCTATAGCATTAACGAAAGGGTGGAAGGTCCTGTTGTGAATCTTAATAAGAGGTATAAAATGAAGGTTGTACAGGCCTACGTACCTACATCCAGTCATGATGGCCAGGAAGTCGAAAGCTTCTATAAAGACGTGGAATCGGCGATGGGTAAAGTCAAAACAAAATACACTATACTAATGGGCGACTTCAATGCGAAGGTAGGCCAGAAGAAGACTGGAGACAAAACAGGGGGGGGAATATCGCATAGGCACTAGGAATAGCAGGGGAGAGTTATTAGTAGAATTTGCGGAACAGATAAATATGCGGATAATGAATACCTTCTTCCGCAAGCGGGATAGCCGAAAGTGGACGTGGAGGAGCCCGAACGGCGAGACTAGAAATGAAATAGACTTCATACTCTGCGCTAACCCTGGCATCATACAAGATGTGGACGTGCTCAGCAAGGTGCGCTGCAGGGACCATAGGATGGTAAGAACTCGAATTAGCCTAGACCTGAAGAGGGAACGGAAGAAACTGGTACATAAGAAGCCGATCAATCAGTTGGCGTTAAGAGGGAAAATAGGGAAATTCGAGATCAAGCTACAGAACAGGTATTCGGCTTTAACTCAGGAAGAGGACCTTAGTGTTGAAGCAATGAATGACAATCTTGTGGGCATCATTAAGGAGTGTGCGATAGAAGTCGGTGGTAACTCCGTTAAACAGGATACCAGTAAGCTATCGCAGGAGACGAAAGATCTGATCAAGAAACGCCAATGTATGAAAGCCTCTAACCCTACAGCTAGAATAGAACTGGCCGAATTTTCCAAGTTAATCAACAAGCGTAAAACTGCTGACATAAGGAAGCATAACATGGATAGAAATGAACATGCTCTCAGGAACGGAGGAAGCCTAAAAGCAGTGAAGAATAAATTAGGAATTGGCAAGAATGAGATGTATGCGTTGAGAGAAAAAGCCGGCAATATCATCACTAATATGAATGAGAGAGTTCAAGTGGCTGAGGAGTTCTATAGAGATTTATACAGTACCAGTGGCACCCACGACGATAATGGAAGAGAGAATAGTCTAGAACAGTCTAGAGAAATCCCACAGGTAACGCCGGAAGAAGTAAAGAAAGCCTTGGGAGCTATGCAAAGGGGGAAGGCAACTGGGCAGGATCAGGTAACAGCAGATTTGTTGAAGAATGGTGGGCAGATTGTTCTAGAGAAACTGGCTACCCTGTATACGCAATGCGTCATAAATTCGAGCGTACTGGAATCTTGAAAAAACGCTAACATAATCCTAATCCATAAGAAAGGGGACGCCAAAGACTTGAAAAATTATAGACCGATCAGCTTACTGGCCATTGCCTACAAAGTATTTACTAAGGTAATTGCAAATAGAACCAGGAACACCTTAGACTTCTATCAACCAAAGGACCAGGCAGGATTCCGTAAAGGCTATTCAGCAATAAACCATATTCACACTATCAATCAGGTGATAGAAAAATGTGCGGAATATAACCAACCCTTATATATAGCTTTCATTGATTACGAGAAAGCGTTTGATTCAGTCGAAACTTCAGTAGTCATGAAGGCACCACGGAATGAGGGTGTAGACGAGCCGTACGTAAAGATATTGAAAGATATCTATAGCGGCTTCACAGCAACCGTAGTCCTCCATAAAGAAAGCAACAAAATCCCAATAAAGAAATGCGTCAGGCAGGGAGATACTATCTCTTCAATGCTATTCACTGCGTGTTTACAGGAAGTATTCAGAGACCTGGATTGGAAAGAATTGGGGATAAATGTTCATGGTGAATACCTTAGTAACTTGCGATTGGCTGATGATATTGCCTTGCTTAGTAAATCAGGGGACCAACTGCAATCAGGGGACCACTTTGGCAGCAGCAGTGTTCGGAAGAGCGTTTGCCTAAATGCTCCTGCATACTGTTACAGATAACCCTGGATCCTAGGACGACACCACTATAAGCCGAGAAGCGCACGTTTTCTGAGGCTGCATTTCGACTCCGGTTATCAACTAAGAGTTATCAAGGACGGACGTCACCGGCTGGCATCACCTGGCGTGGCGCTTGCATCGACGCATCTGCTATAAAGCTACGGCATCGCATCCAAGACGGCACTTTGGCAGCAGCAGTGTTCGGAAGAGCGTTTGCCTAAATGCTCCTGCATACTGTTACAGATAACCCTGGATCCTAGGACGACACCACTATAAGCCGAGAAGCGCACGTTTTCTGAGGCTGCATTTCGACTCCGGTTATCAACTAAGAGTTATCAAGGACGGACGTCACCGGCTGGCATCACCTGGCGTGGCGCTTGCATCGACGCATCTGCTATAAAGCTACGGCATCGCATCCAAGACGGCACTTTGGCAGCAGCAGTGTTCGGAAGAGCGTTTGCCTAAATGCTCCTGCATACTGTTACAGGTTAGTGGCTTTTTTAAGGGGGGTGTTATTGTGTTGCTGCCACTGCTGCTGCCAAAGGAGCGAACCTTGTTTATGTCAGTATGGAGTGTGTTGAGTGTGAACAAAAAATCTTGGATCCCAAAGAGAGTATATCTTGCATGACTTGTAAGCTTTCGTACCATGTAGGAAGCTGCGCAGGAGTGTCGGAGGCAACAATAAAATCTAAGAAATCAACCTACCAGAAATGGAAATGCCCGAAATGTAGGCTACCAACCTCACATGTTAACCAGGATGAGAAAGAAAAAGCACCGTTGACCGTAGAAGATATGTTGGTCGTACTTCAGGAGATTAACCGAAAACTTGATGTTTTGTTGCCACTGAAAGAAACTGTCGATGGAATTGAGCAATCGGTGCAGTTTATGTCCGAACAGATGACAGACCTGTTGACGCGCACAGAACAAAATGAGCGAGATATTAAAGCAATCCAGACTAGGCTCGCAAAAACAGAAATGAACAAAGAGCAGCTTGAATCGCTCAGTGTCCAACTCGATGACCTCGAGTGGCGCAACCGGAAACTGAACTTAGAAATTCATGGTGTACCACAAACGGAAGGCGAAAATCTTTTGTCCAAACTTAATGCTTTGGCCGGTGAAAGTGGATTGCCCCAGCTATCAGAACACGACATCACGGCAATTCATCGATTGCCGGCAAAGCGTGACAAAGTGCCTGGCATCATCTGCCGTTTCGCGAGACAGAGCATGAGGGACAAATGGTGGGCTAGCAGGCGGGAGTTGACCACTGCGGATGCCAATGTTCACATGTTGGAAAACCTGACCAGGCGAAATCGAGAACTGCTGAGGGAAGTGAAAGAATGGGCAAAAACAAATCAGTACAAGTATGTCTGGCACAGCAACGGCAAGATTCTGATAAGAAAGACTGATGGCGCGTCAGCAATGCTAGTGCAGCACTCTTGCGACCTTGGCAAGCTGCAATAAGAAGGGAGAATTGATTTTTTATTTTTGTTTCCTGCCAAAAATGCAGACTGTAACAGAAAAGAATTATCTACTCCCAGAGAACTTCAAAGATTACCTTGGCCCGGTTTTCCAGACGTCATTCAAATGTCTTCATATCAATGCTCGATCTGTCAGACGTAAAGAAGCATATTTCGACACTTTCTTTCAACAACTAAATGTTCCCATTGACGCTATCATGATCAGCGAAACTTGGTCTACAAGTGATTATGATGTCTTTCGAATTCCTGGTTATGAGACATTTTTTCTGAATCGTTACGCTGGTATTGGTGGTGGCGTATCCATATCATTTAAGAAGAAGTGGCGGCCTGAAATATTAGAGCGATTCACAGTTTCTGTGAAAGAATATGAAATCTTAACTATGTGTTTGAACAACACTATTTTTGCAGTGTGCTATCGTCCACCAAAGGGTTGCGTAGCCATATTCTTGAATTTTCTTGAAAGCCTGATTTCATTTGCAACCAGTCAGCATTTAAACATTGTCCTTGGTGGTGACCTAAACATTAATATGTTATCGGTTGATGCATCCCAAATGAGTTTAGATTTATTGCTTAGAACACATGGACTTCTGAATGCAATCAAAATGCCAACGCGTGTTACGATCACGTCTTCATCGCTGATCGATTTGTTTATCACTAACCATGACCCTAGTATGATCACATCTGGAGTAATAATTTCTGACATCAGCGATCACTTGCCAATATTTATGTGTGTTAAAAACATGTCTAAAAAGAAACGTAGTTCAACATATTCTTTCCAACTTATATCTGAAAAAACACTGTCGACATTTAGAAACTCGGTAGAAAAGAACAACTGGAGGCCTGTCCTTTTAGAAAATGACGCCAATAATGCTTACGAGGCATTCTTAGGTATTCTGAAGCCGATTTACGAGGCCTGTTTCCCAATATTAACAAAAAAACAAAGGCGTCACAGTCGCAAACCATGGGTCACACCGGAGTTGGTGGCAAAGATAAACACAAAGAACATCCTATATCATAAGTTTATTAAATCGAGAGCTGAATGTGATCTGACAGCGTTTAAAAAATATCGAAACCGCTTGAATACTGAGCTCAAGAAAGCCAGAAACGCCTATTACACAAATCAATTCACGTCAACTTGTGGTCGTGTCGACATTATGTGGAAGCGGCTAAACGCAATTTTGGGGAGAAACAGCAAATCAGGTGAATTAAATATGCTAAATATCGATGGTGTAAGTATAACTGGAAAAGAATTAGCAGATACGTTTAATACGCACTTTATTTGCGCTTCTAGAAATCAAGTCCCACATAACAATCTCAGTGATGTCGTTCATATAAGCGACACTATATTTCTCAAACCGGTTGAAGAAGCAGATGTAATGACAGCCTTCCACGAACTAAACAATAGCACATCCATTGATATTGATGGCCTCCAGATAAAGCCTATACGGTATATTTTTGACCTTATTTTACCATACATCACGCATATCTTAAACCTTTGTGTCAGTACCGCTGTATTTCCTCGTAAAATGCAGATTGCACGTGTAACAGTTATCTTTAAAAAGGGTGATAAAAACCAGCTCGGGAATTACAGGCCAATATCTATCTTACCCGTGTTTTCTAAGCTACTAGAAAAAGTAATACTTAAAAACTTTTTGCAGTTTGAAGAAAAACACAAAATTATAACAGCAGCTCAGTATGGCTTCCGTAAGCACCGCTCTACTGAACTTGCACTATTAGATCAACGAGAATATATATTGAACGAACTCGAACATAATAGGATAGTCATTGGTATTTTTCTTGATTTTTCGAAGGCATTCGACTTATTAAACCATACAATACTTCTTCGTAAACTTGAGCGTTGTGGCTTCCGCGGCCATGCACTATCGCTTGTGCAGTCATACCTCATGGATCGCAAACAGGCAGTAGCAATAAATGGTCTCCTCTCAGATATGCAATCTGTAGGCTGTGGCGTTCCACAAGGTAGCATTTTGGGTCCATTTCTGTTTAATCTTTACATCAATGACATTGTACATGCAACTCCATTCGTTAAATTTATCATCTATGCTGACGACACCAGTATTTTTCTTGCCGGAGATAATGCAGCCGAACTCACAGATACTGCAAACAATGCACTGAGGCAAATAGAAAACTGGAGTAGCAGAAATGCGTTGCGAATTAACACAGCAAAGACTAAAGTCGTTGTTTTCAGAGGTAGAAACAAGAAGGTCCGTCTCACTAAGAATATATTCCTTCAGTCCGTACCCTTAGAAGTTGTGCCTTCATTTAAAACATTAGGTATATTATTTAATGAAAGAATGTCATGGGATGATCATGTTAGCTTTGTAACAAATAAATGTTCACGTATTATTGGTCTTCTTTACAAGAACCGTGAGATACTACCGCGAAATGTAATGCTAATGCTATATAATTCATTGATACAATCGCATTTCAGCTATTGCCATTTAACCTGGGGTGCAACAACAGCAGGCAATCTTCAGAAACTACACTTGTTACAGAAAAAATTTCTAAGAATTGTTGAAAATGTTCCGCATACCTACCATACGGCCGCACTTTTCTTAAAGTATAACTTACTACCAATTACTAAACTTTATGACTATCGTCTGAGCAAGTGTGTGAAAAACGAGGTGTTGAAGAACATATCTTTTCTATCAAAATTAGCTGGTTTAGAAAAACGAGATGCAATGTACAGCACAAGAAACATAGCACAATGGAACGTAAAAACATACAGAACTTTCTATGGTAATCAAACATTAGAAAATAAACTACCACGACTTCTTAACAAACTCGCACAAAACGATATTGATCTCCAAAACACAACACGCCACAAACTGTTCGAGTATTTTTTACACTACACCTAACCTTTTTTTTTTTTTTTTTTTTTTTTTTTTCTGTGATTTGTCTACCCAATTCTTCTTTCTTTCACCATCATTGTAAGTTTTCTTTCCAGCCAGGACAATGCTGTTGATTTTATGCTGACTACTGTAACCGGATAACAACTCTGCTATATGTATTTTTTTTTTTTTCCTTTTCGTGTGTGTGAAAAAGAGGAAAAAAGGAAAAAAAAAAAGGGAAAGAAAAACAACCACTGTATTGCTGTCAAAGTGGGGGCCCGTGGCCTTGTCAAGCTGTCCAACGGCAGCTTTTACTACGGGTCCCCGCCATCATCTGTACCATGGTGGCAAAATAAAATTTGAATTTGAAATTTGAAATGCATGCTCACTGACCTGGAGAGGCAAAGCCGAAGAGTGGGTCTAAAAATTAATCTACAGAAAACAAAAGTAATGTTTAACAGTCTCGAAAGAGAACAGTAGTTTACGATAGGTAGTGAGGCATTGGAAGTGGTAAGGGAACACATCTACTTAGGACAGGTAGTGACTGCGGATCCGGATCATGAGACTGAAATAATCTGAATAAGAATGGGCTGGGGTGCGTTTGGCAGGCATTCTCAAATCATGAACAGCAGGTTGCCATTATCCCTCAAGAGAAAAGTTTATAACAGCTGTGTCTTACCAGTACTCACGTACGGGGCTGAAACCCGGAGGCTTACGAAAAGGGTTCTACTTAAATTGAGGACGACGCAACGAGCTATGGAAAAAAAATGATAGGTGTAACGTTAAGGGTAAGAAAAGAGCAGATTGGGTGAGGGAACAAACGCGAGTTAATGGTATCTTAGTTGAAATCAAGAAAAAGAAATGGGGCATGGGCAGGACGAGTAATGAGGAGGGAAGGTAACCGATGGTCATTAAGAGTTACGGAATGGATTCCAAGGGAATGGAAGCTTACTAGAGGGAGGCAGAAAGTTAGGTGGGCGGATGAGATTAAGAAGTTTGCAGGGACAACATGGCCACAATTAGTACATGACCGGGGTAGTTGGAGAAGTATGGGAGAGGCCTTTGCCCTGCAGTGGGCGTAACCAAGCTGATGATGATGATGATGACTAAATGAAGAGGATAACGTACGGCTGTGTGGGTGATTTAAAAGATTAATGAAAAGCCTTTTAACCCATGTGCAGTCAGTCAAAAAACACTATTTATGCAGGTGTTCACGTTGCTGCAAAAGAAAAAAAATGCAATTCAGTGATTATCCTCTAGGGGTGGATCCGCACCTATGTAAGCACAGCCGGCTAATCAGTCGCAGAGTAGCAGCTGAAGAGAACTTTTTAATGCTCATTATACGACTTTGATAGCGATTCATTTGTGGTCAGCCACTGACAAACGCATTGCACTAAACAGTGAGAGTTCGCCTTAATCCGCAATGCTTATGTGGCGAAAAGGAGAGCAAAAGGTTAAAACAGTGTTTTCATACCAGGCAAGTCATCCATGTAGTGGAATTGCGTTTATCGTTGGTGTAATGTTGACGCACTTACTTTCTGAAGTCCAACATTTACTGCAACTTAGTTTCCGTTGATGCAGGTGCTTCTACTGGAAACATCCAAACTATGATTTATCAAATCAGGTTGCCGTCTTGTAGTATTGGAAATTTTCCTCCGGTCTTAAGTCTTTTTGAATCTGGAAGAGTTGGCTGATTGCACAAACCACACAGCCATATCAGTGTTACTACATGTACAGCTTTCACAAGGATCTACTGATATGAAATTGCATGACGACCATTTTTCTTTAGCATACATTTGTTCCGTATTCATAGGACATTGTGTTTTGCCAATGTGGCTGTACAGCTCTCGCAACGATCTACTGCTCAGATTGCATGGCGACGCAAGTTTTAGTACTTTCACATGCAGAGTACAAAATGTTCCACTCGCACGAATCTCCAAGTGTATTGTATGCTCAGTTACATTAAGGACTAATGCATCGGCACGGCAGTTGAATTCGTAAACTGTTTCCGTTCCTGCGATTCCCCTGAAGTGTGTGGTATGCATTCTCAACGACACTAATGAACAATGTATCGGCGCGACGTAATGCTTTGCAATTAAAGTCATCCGAGAAAACGCCTCACGTCCAAACGTATCCCCGTGCGACTATCAGAATTTAATATGAAATTGCCGCAAAAAAAGCAACAAACTCGCATCGGCACGGCAGTCGAATTCATAAACTGTTTCCGTTCCCGCGAATCACCTGAAGTGTGCGGTATGCTGACCTTGCTCGACGACACTAATGAACAATGCATCGGCACGATGTAATGCTTTGCCATTAAAGTCATCTGAGAAGACACCTCACTTCCAAACGTATCCCCCTGCGACTATAAAAATTCTCCAAGCCACTGGGCTGGACGCACGGCTTTAAGGAGGCCACAACTCTGTGAATTTGTATATACGCATCTCTTGCTTATACCATCATCATTCATCAGCCATTTCCCTCCCCGTCCCTCTTCCCCAGTGTAGAGTAGCAGGACAGAGGAAGTTATAGCTCAGGCGGACCTCTCTGCCTTTCTGTAAATAAATCTCTCTCTCTCTCTCTAATATTCTACCGTCACAACAAAATAGCAACAAACTCACCCTGGACACTGCTTCTTCGCCTTGCTGGCCACGCATTCTGTCGATTGTGTTGCCAGCTCGGCTAGGGACGAACGGGGCGAACAACTTTCTTCTCCGTAGTACCTAGGCGAACAGAAATCTCAAGGACCGAAAGTCCCCACATTTCTCTCTCGCGACCACTGCTCCTCGCGCATGCGCAGAAAGAGCGGAGAGATCCAATTATGATGTGCTCGTCTGAAAAGCCCATCTCGCCACATAGCGCGGAACATTACTGCGCCGGCAAGGACATGTGCACGTGTGCATTTCACGGCCGACGTGGTGAAGAGGCTGGTGGCAGAGCGCACCGGTACGCTGTCGCCGCAACGGCGGCATGTCAAAATTTGCAGGAGGCTTTAAATAAACAAAACACAGACCCCAACGTATTATGCTGCACGAGACGCCTAACTACAGGTTACCAAACGTATGTTTGGATCGTTTCGGCTCGGTCTAAGCCATGATGTTGACGGGTAGATAATCTTATAAATATTTCGCCAAGTGTCGGCAGACGTCGTGTTTATATATATTATAGAGTTTTAGCCTGTCCGGTATTCGGCTAAACGCAGGTGGACGGAGCCTTGGGGTGGGGGCGTAAACGGGAGCTGCTAATATTGCAGTAACCAAATCTATTCTCCTTCGCTGCTGGTGTAAATTTTCGGCACTGGTATAATCGTGTTGCTGCCAAAAAATTTGCACCCGCAGCAAAATAAAATACACTTGGTTACTGCAATATTAGCTGCTTTTTTCTGTTTGAGCTTTGCGCCACCAAGTGGCTGCACAATGCAGGCCGCTCTCGTTTTCGGCTCCCCCCAACCTTAGCGCTCGTCCGCCTGCGTTTACCCGAATACCGGACATGCTAAACCTCTCTATTAACTGCTTTTAATAAAAATTGGTTAATGTGCTTTACTTCATGTGCTTGCTTTCATATTTTAAAAAAATTATAACGCAGTAACGATCAGACGTCGATGGCGCTACGAGTGCATGTGACCTCACTGCGGCTTGTGTTTGGGGCTGCTAACACGCAAACGCACCCAAGCGCTATGGTCGCGAACGCCTTGCGTCCCCTAAACTAAAGCTCTCTAATGAAGCAGACGACGGCTTGTGCGCAGCAGACGACGGAAGCGAGAAGCGTTTTCGACTGAGTAATGGTAGGCTTTGAGACAGCTTACTTATTTTTTACTCATGAGGAAAACTGTTTTGCTTTACGAAGAACGTTAGGTTCGGTGCCTTCATTTTAGTTTCTGAGGCAAAACGGGAAGTTTGCGTCACGTTACGAAAGCGAAACGGGGCCATCAGCGCCATTTTGCATGCGTTGCGCCTACGTGACTCTTCGGAAAAAATGGCGGAATGTCCTGAATAGCACCCAAAGTCACATTATTTGCATACAAAAAGGGATACAACAAGGGCAGACACTCCCATAGAGCCCAGAGGCGCAATTGACTGCAGCACACCAAGCCACCGGCGTTAATACTTGAACCACACTTCCGTTTTCGGTTTTATGCGCGCACGTTTTGAATGCCAGCTGGTACGCGTCACCCCGGCTACGCAGATTTTTTTTACTTCTACAGCTCGACCGCGGGCGGTATTCGTGCGAAATGGTTTATTAAGAAAAATTGATTGCGAATGATCTTGACAAGCCTCCATGGAATATGTGCCACCTGCAATTTCATAAAAACACAAGACACCTTGTGAAATTAGAAAATATTTATTTTATGCTATATAAATGCTCGTTGCGTGCTTGTTGTGCATTCATCCAACGTTGTGGCACCAGGTAAGCAGCAGTAGTTCCCATAGGAAGCTCTACCAGATGACGTCAGCTGAAAAAAATAAATTACAAGCACGTGTAATTTTGGTATTAACATGCAAGAATAACCCGCCGTGGTTGCTCAGTGGCTATGATGTTGGGCTGTTGAGCACGAGGTCGCGGGATCGAATCCCGGCCACGGGGGCCGCATTCCGATGGGCGCGAAATGCGAAAACACCCGTGTGCTTAGATTTAGGTGCACGTTAAAGAACCCCAGGTGGTCACAATTTCCGGAGTCCTCCACTACGGCGTGCCTCATAATCAGAAAGTGGTTTTGGCACGTAAAACCCCAAATATTATTATTATTAACATGCAAGAATAATGCGCGTAGAGGTGAAGCGTGTGCAAGTGTTGAATGGGTGGCATTACAAACAAAAGCAGTTTCCTTTTACATACACGGCGTGGAAAACACCAAACTCCTTCCCAACAACACCGTACATACCACGAAAACATTCTATTTCCAAGCATTCCCCTCTTCCCTGGCCTTATTTCCTGCACTTTAAAAGCACGAATACGCGGACTATTACGCGTTTCCAGAACTTGGCTACAACCGACGCGATAGTACGCTACGAATACACTGAGGTGGCCACAACACAGGCTCTCAACCAGACCATGCTGGACGCTCGCAGAATTCCGTCTACTCGCACTCGAGACAAATGCATGGGTGGAAAGCCCGTCTTCAGTCGTTCAGAAGACAGAATTGTCGAGTTACAAATTCCTGGCGTTTGAGCTTCTTGGCGTTATTGCGCGTTCTGCCGGCGCAAGAAACACGCTCCCGTGTTATCACTCTTGGCAAGTGCTCGTCGCATTTTCGAGAAGCGTGAGTACAGAAAGAAGACAAATTGGTTGCGGGGCCATAAGAATTGTCACAAACTTGTCGCAGTAAGATTTAGTGCGCGCCAAACTGTCAACATGGCCGAGGTGCTCTTCGCTGCGTCACGACAGGCGCGGCGAGCGTGCCTCATAAAATAAAAAATATGGGGTTTTACGTGCCAAAACCACTTTCTGGATATGAGGCACGCCGTAGTGGAGGAATCCGGAAATTTCGACCGCCTGGGGTTCTTTAACGTGCACCTAAATCTAAGTACACGGGTGTTCTTGCATTTCGATTCCATCGAAATGTGGCCTCGGTGGCCGGGATTCGATCCCGCGACCTCGTGCTCAGCAGCCCAACACCATAGCCACTGAGCAGCCCCGGCAGGTGAGCGTGCCTCATAAGTAACAAAAAAAAGTACCGAAAATAATTTTCAACAATGTTGGGCGTCAGAGAAAGCGCCGTGAACTTGTCGGTGCATTAAAGCGCGAAACTTAACTGCGCACCACGGCTGAGCTGCTTTTCGCTAACCGTGTCACAGCGCCAGGCACGCCCACTGCGCTTGAAAAGTACCCCAAAAGGTAACGAAATTACTTACAATAATGTGGGCGGTCAGAGAAAGCGCCAAAACTTGTCGCAGTCAGATTCAGTACACGCGAAACTGCGTCAAAGCACCCTGCAGTGTGGGCCCACCACACCCAAAAAACTGCCGAAGTTAAGATGATATTGGGGCTCACAGAAAGCGTCGCAAACACCTCACAGTACGATTCATTAATACAAATAAAGTGCGCCACGACGGCCGTGCTGTTTTTCGTAAACTGCGCCACACGTCGAGCCGATGGGTGCCGGGCGGTAAGCCTAACTGCTGGAAGTGCGTCGCCCGCTGTCGAAGAAAGCCGCTCACCTTGCCGTAGTCCAATGGTGCAGTGGTGCCATGTCGAAGTTCAGAAGGAACGCAAGAATTCGCCGGGAGCCCACAAAACCAGGCTAAATTCAAAAATAGAAAAACAGGCAGACGGTGACCGAACAGGCCAACGCTCACATGCGCGGCTGGTCTCTCTCGTTTCGGCGGTTTGTCTGGCGGATGACGCATGCATCTTGCTCGTCATTCGCTGATTCGCCTGTCACTAGGTAAGCGAAGGAAGCCACAAAGTTAATTTATACGCGGAGATTTTTACTTTTGCCGGAAAAGAGTAAAAAAGTAAAAAAAATTCTGTTAATCTCATTTCACATCCTTTTTTTTCGATGCTCGCGGCAGCAAACGGTCGGCGTTAATACTATAGCGTGACGTATTTCCTGTTTCAACTTTTCGCCGAGTGTCCGCTCTTGTTATATTCCTTTTCCTATGTACTTTGTCTCGTCCCCAACTCGAGCAGTCCGGCTCTTCGTTGCGGCGCTTCGCGCCCAGGCCCTTAGGCCTCATGCCGTAGGTCGCGCGTTCTACCTCCCCGTCGAAGCTACTACAAACTGGCGACGAGGTAAACCGTTCTCCCGCTTAGTGCTTGCCTCTGCCGTTCTATTCATGCTTCCGACATGCAAGACGCGACAACTACGTCTGCTTCTCCGTCCACCTCAACTTCCCCGCCGTTCGCACCTCCCATGCCACCTTTCCTTGCGTTACCGGTACTCCTTCAGTACCATGGCTCACGTAGAAACGTTCTTTTTGCACGTTTCTCCAGGCGGCCGTATGCGAGGCACTACAAAACGAGAGGAAGAAAGCCATTTTACTCAGTAACTTAAGCTTTGAGGGACAGCGTTTCTACAACGACCTCATGTCGCAAACGGACCTGACATCTGCGCCGTTCCAAGACATTTTTCGCATCTTCGACCAAGATTACGAAGAAAGCACCAATCTCCTGGGGCACCGTATATTCTTCAGCAACAGAAAGCAGCAACCTGGGGAAACCGTTCCGGACTTCATCACCGCGTTACAAAGGCTAGCGCGTGTTTATGCGTTGGGCGTTTGGCACGATGAGTCCCTTCGCGGCAAAATCTTGCAAGGCGTCGGATCAGCGAGAATGCGAGAAAGGTTACCTTACGAAGGATCGTCCTTCACGCTCAAGAAAGCGGAGGAAATCGGATGAAGTGTGGGACAAGTGGACAAGGAACTTCAAGTCTTCAACAGCTCGTCTGTCCAGCGCGTCTCGACGCAGCGCCAAGATGGCGTAGACAGCAATCACCTTCCTCGCCCGGCCACGCAAGGTGGCGGTCCCTGCCACCCTTCTTCCCCGACCCGGCGGCTTCAAGATGGCGCTCAACGGCATAGCGGAAAGTCGCGACCTGGGGAGTCTGGACAACATGGCGCCCGACCCGAACCCGGCGAAGCCAGTCGAGACATCGCAGTCCATTGCTATCAATGTGGTTCACCTCACTACATCGCATCTGATCCCGGCTGTCCGGCCAAGCACTTTACCTGCCTTGCTTGCAGAAAAGTGGGACATTACGCTTCAGTTTGCCGTTCGGGGAACCGAACGCATCGACAGTCCCCTGCTCGAACGCAGCTTGTTTCCGCTGCTGCCGATACAGAATCGGCCTCTACAGTCCCGTCTGTGCTTGCAATTCAAGCACCGCTTTCCCGTCCGGCAACAATTTACGCCGAATTCCTCATTGCGAATACTACACTCAAGTTGCTCGTGAATACAGGAGCTACAGTGTCGCTGATGAACAGCTCCCTGTACGAAGAACATTTCAAGGTTTTTCCCTTATCTCCGTCGAGTCTTCAGCTCAATAATAATTCTGAGCAGGAAATTTTGCATTCAGGACATTTCTTAGTGCTCGGCAAGTACTGCAACAAGGCTGCAGTAGTTACATTTCACGTCACGAACCAAGGCACTTCTTGGCTTAGACGCCATTCAAGCTTTGGGCATTGACATTCAAGGGTCTTCGCTCACATGTCAACTAGTGTAAGGAGCTCCAGCTGACGAAAGCGTTCATGCTTTCGTATCTTCCGCACAACGTTCCGACAGAATTCGCCCATCTGTTCTCAGGACAACTGGGACTTGCAAGGGGCTTCATCCATGACGTTCGTCTTCGAGCTTCAGTGCAACCAGTCTCAGCGAAACTGCGTCCTCTACCTCTGGTTCTCCGTGAGCAAGTCTCCGCCGAACTGCGACGGATGGAATCAGCTGATATCACGGAACGAGTGTCAGCCTCCGAGTGGATTTCTCTGCTCATCGTGGTTCGAAAGAGAAATTCCATTCGTCTTTGCGTCGATCTTAGAGAACCCCTGCAGCGTCTCGACGTCATCGACGCCCTTCCACTACCGAGGGTTCACGAACTGCTGCATCGACTCGCTGATGCGACTGTCTTCAGTAAGTTGGACACACAGTCCGCTTATCATCAGGTTTTATTGTCTGAAAAAACTCGTGAGCTTACTAGATTCACCACTCATGAATCACTTATCATGAATTACTGATCACTCATTCATCACTAATTCATCACTCATGAACGCTTTAAGCGTGTTTGTTTCGGATTGGCATCTGCGCCATCCGCTTTCCAGCAGATCATGTCACCTGTACTCAGAGGCTGTCCAGGTACTTTGTGCTATGTAGATAATGTTTTGATTTGGGGCCGCACACAAGTTGAGCATGATAAAAATCTGCAGACTGCGCTTTCCAGAATCTCAGCTGCTGGTATAGAGCTAAATGCAAAGTGTGTATACAGTGTCCCAGAGTTCACTTTTCTTGGACATAGGTTAAGTCAAACGGCATTTCGCCCAGGGAAAACAAAGTTAAGTCAATTGTTGATGCACCGCACCCAACTGACCAAGAAGTCGCTGCATTCATTTCTTGGTCTCACGCTATACTACGCTAAACTGATCCCGCGTACGCTGAATTGGTAGAACCGCTTAGGAAACTGCTAAAGCAAGGGCAACCTTTTGTCTCGGATGAGGATACTGAATACAGCTTCCACACTATTAAGGAAGTGGTTGCATGCGAATGCGACTCTTACGCCAAAAATATTAGGACGTACGTGGACCGTCGTCGCCCAACAAAATGCCCTCAGTTTCGTCCAGGAGATCTTATCCGAGCACGTAACTAAGAACGTCCGGTCCTAAATACTCAGGTCCATTTAAGATGTACCGTAGGATAGGTCGCAATACTTTCAAGCTTGAAAATGGCAAACGTTGAAATGCGTCCAAACTTGTGAAATGCCCTGCACGACAAGATTTTCGTGAAACCTTAACTGAAAGGAGTCATTCCAGCGACTACCCATCCCTTGATGATGGTTTCCCACGTTTTCTTCCGGTTACTACTCGTAAGGGGATACGTTACATTTCTTGTAGCGTAAACGCGCAGTACGCACGTTATCACTACGGTACTCACCGTCATACGAATTCGTCTTTTTAAGCAAAAATAAGTCTCTTGCATATTACTTAGGTTCTGCAGTATCTTGCAGTGCAAACGTGCCTTGTACGCACCATCTTCAATCCACCACAGCTACAGAGCTGTCTCGAGTCACGCTCAGAACGAATGAGCCACCAATCAGTGTTGTCCAAGGGGACACATGGACGTTCGCATTGTCTGTTTCTTGTACTCAGTGAACTCTTATCATGTATGACGTGTAGGTGCAAGTGTGCACTTCATCGTTTTCCTCCCAAGACGGGTACTCTTCAGAACTGCAGTGAAATTGTGTTCATGAACGCGTGTTCATTTTCAGTGTCTTTCAATTGTATGCCTCTTTCTTTAAAATTGGGAAACCAAGGACGTTAGCTTAGAAAAAGAAAGTCTGTGATAGGCACATGTACCTGAAATTTCTACTCTATAAGGATGCCATCACCAGCACTTGTCCTACAGTGTTCACATGTGATCTCTAGTCAACTCATTTCATGTTAAACAGCATGGCATGTAGTGAGCAGCATTTCCAATGTGTTTATTTTTCGATTTGGCCAATGCCAACTAAAATGTGTAGGTGAGGGATGTCCATAACTGATACTAGTAGAAAATCCTATTCATTGTATAATGATAAATGATAACATGTCCAAAACTTACACTGAAAAACCTTCATTGTGCAATGCTTACACTTCTGTGTTTTTCTGTAACTCATGACTCGTGCTTTTGTTGCGAGGAGAGTGTGTGGCGCATTTTTCTGTCAAGGGAGAGGTGATATGATATCCTGCGTCGGCTTCCGCTTTCGGTTTCGAATCGATACGTCAGGGCGCCATTCAGCGCCAAACGCTGTAAGTATACCTGCCGCGTGTCCCCTCGCTGGCATAAAGTCAGGTCAGGCGCCGAACACTCTCAAGTTCAACAAATGGCCACAACAAGAAGAAACTTTGTTAAAGAAGAGTCCGGCAGTTCTTGCTGTGGTGGCCTCAGGTGACGGCTCGAAGTCCTTGGACTCGAGCGGCATCTTCGGCTTGCCGGACGGCCCAGAGCTGGTCTGCCAGCTCTGAACTTTTGATAGCCGCCTCCCAGCGGTGGCGACGCCTACGGAGAAGGTCCCCGGTGGCTCCCGCATCCGGGGCGGCGTCGGGAAGAAGCGAGCTCGAGCCGTCTCCTACTCTGGCAAGGACCGCGACTATGGACGCGTCGCGAATGGAGCTGGTTTGATTACCGTTGTTGCCGGCACATTCCCAGAGCATGTGTCGCAGCGTTGCTCTCTGTCCGCATGTTTCACACGCGTCTGTTGGATATGAACGCGGATAGCAGTGGTGTAAGACAGCGGGGCTAGGGTAGGTGTGTGTCTGGAGCAAGCATAAGGTTGCGGCCTCGTTTCTGTTCAATTTATCCTGCGGTGGCGAGAATATGCGTCTTTCGAGTCTGTAGTGTTGGATGAGGTCTCTGAACGTGGTTAGGCGATCGCCCCACGCCCAGTGTGTTTCTTGTTGCTGTGCTTCTGTTGTAGTATCCCAATCCGGTAGATCCGATGCCCCGCTCTCGGGGGCGGAGGCTGCCACATAATCAGCGGCGGCTCGGCGTGTGAGACCTCGAGCCGTAGCGTGGGCCACAAAATACGAAAAAAATCGACCGCGCGCTGCTAAAAAAACAGGCATAGTTCACCAATTAGAAAGGTTTCCCCGTGAGCGCATCATCTCCCGCTAGAGGCGCCGTAGCAAGCGCAATTTTAACCTACGAACTTTCTGCAACAATAAACGAAGTATTTTTATTACATGACAAAGAGTACAAAATTATTATTCCTAATTTTACATTGTACTCTTGCCAACTTTGCAGTGTTTTGCCATTTTAAAAGCAAAATAGCGTTCAGCACCATCGACCTCCCACGTGACGTCTGGCCTGGATTAAAAATTTTTACTGGTATGTTCGCTTGCACGGAAGGTGAGCATTCTTTGGTTCGTACATCGGTTGCTTATTTTGTGCTAAAACCAGATTATTGCGCTTCGTTACCTCGCGTTATTTAGCTTGGGGTGTAAGCCCGAAAGCTTTTTCAGTCGTGAGCCATATGGAACACGTCTGCATCGAAATGGGAGCCGGATCTTGCTGCGACTGGGGGCGGCAATACCGGTGAGTCGTTTAACATCGCTGCTTGAATCACTATGTAATATATTCGTCTTGTTAACTTCAAGGCAGAGACAAGTTGACTAACTAGATGCTGCATAATATATGGGCAGTCAGGATCCTCCGTAGCTGTTTCCAAAATAAACTTTCAGTTACGAGGCCATCATTATACACACATTCACGGAAGAGAAAGAGATATCCGAACGCGTCTCGTTGTATCCGTAGCCGTATGGGTGACTCAGTAGCCTTATCTTTTTAAAGGGACCCTGAAGCGATTTTGACGATTTTCTACAAACGTACTCAGTCGTTAGAGTAGGTCCTTCTGATCATTAATTGACACACCGAAGTGCTCCGCATAAAGCGTGTAATTTATTATAAGGTTTAAAAAATGCACATCGCTGCCGATTGTACCACACTGCGCGGTGGAATTTCAAGCCGCCCCTACCCATATGACGGAAATCGTCCATATGACGTCAGTGGGGCGAGTTATCCGATTGGCCGACCAAGGTGCGTTATCGATTATTTTTCCAAATTTATGGTAAACAAATGATGTTTTTAATAGTTGGAGTGTTAGTTAATTTGTTTTTATAAAGAGAAAGTAACATAAAGAAAATGCACAAGAACAATTTTTCAGTATACTTAAGCACTTCCGGCACACTACAAGTGTCGCCTGCTTGTGTTAGAACGATCTTCGTCTTTGACGAGAGCTCCGCAGTCAATGTCGGCCTGTCTTTTCGCGAGCGCTATGATTCGACTTTGTTGCGTTATGGACTGCAAACGTAGCGACTGGCAATATGTCAAGCTGCGAAATCGTGTCCTTCTGCAAGCCAGTAGACGAGCGGACTGGCTGCAGTGCATTGGACAGCCGCTATCGGATGGGCGCCAGGATTTGCGCGATTGCGGCCGTCGCTTTACACCGGAAGATTGCTAACGCAATAGCGTTTCGCGAGTCCGGTATTAAGGTAAACGCAAGCGCAAGGGGACAGGGCCTGGCCGTGTCCCCTTGCGTGTCGTTTCAGGGGATGAATAGAAGCGCACATGTGAATGGTCTGCACGGTGCAGCCACCTGGTGACAGGGCTCAACCACACAGCAGCAGTAACAAAATGTATTCTTTGCTGCTGGTGTAAAGTTTTCGCAGGAGTGTAATCATTAACACGTTGTTTTTGTAAATGTTTAAAATGTTTTACACTTGGTTAGAGCAATACTAGCACTTTCTTTGGAAGGTTAAGCTCTGCGCCAACGGATGGCTGGACCGTGGAGACCGATCAGGCAGCTCACGTACGTCTACGCTAACGTTTCTTCATCAGCTTGAGTTTATTCCTTCACCGTTACTTCGAAACGTTCTGCCAGGGCGTGATTACCGGAATACCAGACACGTTCGGCGCTACGACAGAATGCTCACAACGCACGCTGCTTTGATAGCTCTCGCTTGGGGTCGACGGCCAAGCGGCTAGCGGAGAGGTTCCGCGCTGGTGGGGGGCGGACTCCAAAACAACCGGTAGTGGACGATGTGACGTCGCATGGTGATGAAGAACCAGTGAAGGTGGAGCTTACGAGTTGAGGAGGAAAAGCATGGCTAGGGAGGAGGGTAACTTGTAATCGCTTGTAGCTCTATTAATACGTAACGCTTCACTTTAATTGTGGTGCGAATGTTCTACTTAAGCTGTACCCGACGCGTGTAAAAAATTTGTCCGAACCATTTCAGGGGCCCTTTAAGTCCGCCGGCAACTTCTTTCGTCCACAAAACCGAATAACCCTTTGATAAACTGAAGCTAAAGTACTGAATTTAATGTAATAAACAGTTGCATGCATGATAATTCACCCACATTTCGTGGCTGTTGGTTACATATGTTCTCGCTGTTCAGTTTGGTTTACCTGAGTAGATTTATTTTTGCAGTAGTGAAGCGGTGCATCATGTTCTTGCAGAAAAAGAATACCTCATTTCTAATAGCTTCACGTCTTTCATGCATTTGCTTGTAAAATCAGGAGTGCGATCTAGCGTATAAATGAGCGCACAAATGTTCTCATTTGTGCTCTTAATAATACTTAAGCTGTTGACATGCATTGTACGATAGTTGTTAGGCAAACATCAATGTTATGGAGAGTGACAATATTTATTTACCATGGTGTTTAAGCACCATAGAATAAACAGTGTACATTTGCATGTGTTCCGTAGTCACAAACCATTACAATGTATATGTCACACCTTTTCGCATTTCATATTGCAAAAATGTGCTTATTCAATTTTTGATGCAGTGAAAATTTCTGTTCCAGACATGCAGTAATGAGGACGGCACCAGTATAAAGCAACACACTCCACGCACCAAAGAGAAGTTGCTGCCTGCTACAACAAGGCCATTGTTTGGACTTTGGCTGCTAATTCAAGGTAAACAACACCTGGTTCAGAAATAAATATGTTTGATATATGCTGTATTGGCTGGATAGTCTTGAGATACATGTCATATGTTTGTAGCAGATGACAGGAACGTTTGTTCATATTTACAGTTCAGCATAATTGGTTCGAACATAAAAGAAAACACTACATGAATTTAGATAATCTCTGCTGCATCTCATGTGCTACTGTTCTGCCACAACAGAGTCTGTGCTAAGCACATCTCGGTCATCACAGGAGCCCTCATCTACACCAATAGAAAGGGGCTGGAGCCGATTTCGCAAGGCTTCACACCATGAACAAAGAAGCCGTTCCAGAAGTATTTGGATGGGATATCAAGTCTACGGACAACTGTGTCAAGACTGAAATGAGCCTCCACCCTTATTCCACCAGCAAGGATATTAGCGGAGTCATCCAGGTACCTCAACAACAAAAATTATGTGTCTTCAGATGTACCTGCAACCTCTGAACAAGCACAGACGATGCTTGCCAAAAGAGTAACCTCAACTTGCCCTTCCTCAATGAACTTCCTGGCCTTGTCAAATTCTTTTTGTGCCAAGTATATATATTTTTTTCAATGAATGCAAGGTTGTTCATTCCACATTCTTGTTAGAGATCATTCATCTTCCTCATCCAAACATTAAAGGTCAACAGGTTCTTTGCTTATACTTAATACCAGTCACTGTCTGGTTGCATAGCATATCTGTAGCAGTATTTTCTAATGTACGTCGCCATGTGCAATTCCTCTCCTGAAATAGCTGATGCGGCATTGGCGTGTGTCTTGCACTAACCTTTGCACCGTGTGCTATGTAGCATTGAGCTTTTCGTAATGCTTTTGGCTTTCAGTGCTTGCGAGGTAGTGTGGCTTCTTTCTTGAATGCAAGCTCATTCCCATATTTAATTCCTAGTCTCGTTCAGGATTGCTATTCTTGCTCGGCAGCCTGTGTTTTTGCGCAAGCTACCTGGAAGTGATTGATTGCAGAATATGGCTTCGCTGCTGTCCGACTTGGTACTCTTCACCGTGATACGTTTCTCGTATATAGGAGCCTGGTCAGTTGCATTGGGAAACAGTCTCTCCAGGCAAGCACCTGCTCATGCAGTCCGCACAGCGACACAGACTCTTTGTTTACATGTACCGTAATTGGTGCTCCCTGTTCGCCCTTTCCTGCTGCAGCCATGTGGAAATATTGGCTCTGGCCTTCCTCGGCCGTGATTTGGCGTTCCTACATTGCCTGAAGCGTATGAAGTTGATATCCACATGTGTGGAAAGGACTGCTAAAGGGGCTGGAAGATGGTGATTCCCACAAAACAGACCATGTCCATATGGAGAGCAGGTGAGGCACCAAATGTGAACGACACGTTAGCGGCCACCGAAAGAACAAAAAGAAACGTGCAGGTTGGAAAGGAGGTAATGCTAAAAGGCCGGGTAGTTCATGTTGCTGTCTTGGCTATGGCAGCAGATGCCTGCGTCACCTGATTGATTCGCAATGCAAGTTACACCGAGTGTCAATACAAACACGTGGGGCACTGTTCAATCTGCTTGCGCTGCTGGTTGTGACTTGTTACTAGACCGCCATGTGCGACGAAGGCAAGTAATGGGCCTGAAGTCGGATAACTGAATGGGCTGTAAGCGTGCCGTAGAGCATGAATGCTCACTGTTGTCATGGGGATCTTAGCCAATGTACAGTGTGTTGTCCGAACCTTATGCGGTCATTGAATGCCGAATCTCATTTGATCATGGTCGCCATGTTATGTTTCTTGGATGTGGCGACCTGGTCAGCTGTATTGGGCAACAGTCTCTCGAGGTAATCATTTGCTCCTGCAGTCCACACAGCGACAAAAACTCCCAATTTACACGTACCATGATTGGTGCTGCCCGTTCGTCTTTCTCTGCTACAGCCGTAGGTAAATTATGCTTGTGGGCCTTCATCGGCCGTGGTGTGGCGTGAACGGAGACCAGCACACGTGATTACATGGTCCGAAGTTTATGGAGTTGATAGGCACATGGGTGGAAAGGTCGTCAAAAATCGCTGCAAAATGTTGATGCCCACATTGATAATGTGGGGCACCAAGTGTCAGTTACAAATTAGCGGCACGCGAAAGAATAAAAAGAAACTTGCAGGTCGGAAAGGAGGTAACGCTAAAATGTCGGGTAGCCCATGTCTCTGTGTGGCTCCGGCAGCAGATGCCTGCGTCACCCCATTGCGTCGCAATGCAAGTTACGGCGACTGTCGATGCAAACAGGTCGGGCACTGCCTAATCTGCTTGCGCTGCTGATTGTCGCTCGTTACCAGACCGCCATATGCGACGACGAAATTGAGCAATTTGCGAGCTTGCGTTAATGGTTTCAGCCCATCTCGACATGCAAAATTTATTTCTGCCCTTGTACTAGAAGCTGCACTGCTTTTCTTCTGCCAGTACAGTCGCACTTCCTGTTCACTCACTTGCGCCTTGTTTGTATGGGCGCCAGTAGAGGCTCTTTAGTATCCTGGCAATTAAAACGCGGCAGCTGAGGCATGCCGCAAGGCCAGTAAGGCGAGCACGGTGCATACCCAGCGTACGCCCCCGATAAAAAGCGGCCAATTAAATATTGCACTAAAAAGATTGCATTTCCGCTTTCTGGCGTGCGTCTAAATGTCGTACGAAAATCCCTCACGTGACCAGGTGCCTAGGGACAGGATCGTTTAGGGACTTTTGAGAAGGCGCGATGGTGGCGCCAAGTGGTGCCCTGGTCATGTGGCGCGTTGAATCTCCGGCCCACGCCGACCACTGGTCGTATGTAAAGCCCCTCCATACACGTTTTCGCCGACCAGCAAAAGCGGCGTTGGCGCGTGGATGGAGGGGCGTATGATGCCTCGGCAGTGGGTTCAGTATTTGTTGACGAAAAGTCTTGCAGTAGTAGTGCTGTGGCATGTCCACTTTTGGTCTCAGTGAACTCTGATGGTGTAAGACCCGTATTTCTGAAGAATTTAGTGGCGCTGACGATCGAAACATTCAAGTGGCGTAGCGCCCCGGCAATGCAATTTGCGAACCGGCGCTGTGCAGCAGCGTCGCCGGGTTCGCCTTTTTCGGCAGCGTCATTTTTCAGCGACGGGAGTCGTAGGCGAAAGTATTTACGTGTTCTTCGCCACGACTTACGTTACATAAGTAATATAATGTGTTTGCTCACAACTATTCACGCGTCCTTAAAATAGGCAGCGCATGTCTTCAATCGTGTTCAGTGCTATAGTGCGCTATCCGTGGCTTCATGTTTTGTTTTTATCGTGGGCTTTGCGACAATTATCGCGTAGTGCTGTGAACATAACGGAGCGTTAGTGACATCACATGGTCTGCCAGAATTCCACGAATAGACTTGAGCAGCATGCAGAGTAGATGTTTAATATTATTGGTACTAAGGGCGTGATAAACACAATGAAGTGGAGCTTGTAATACTTTGCCCTGTGCTGGTCAGCTGCATGCCTGCCCGTTTTTCGCGCTCTTAGTTTTAGCAATGGGACGCAGGGTTCTGTGCAAAGTTGGGACGAATGAATATGTATGTGCGTCTGCAATAACTTCACCGCAACACATTAGTGTCATTCGATGAAGCAAACAGTGTATTGCGGTGACGGGACGTATGGCAGCCCTAGTTGCAGCTTTGATGTCCCCGTTACCCTGACGATACTGCTCCGCCCGCTTTACTATAATCTCAGGTGCTCTCGAACTCTCCATTTGCCGGTATTTTTATTTTCACATGTTCAATAGACCCCCCGCAATACATACATGTAGTGAGGCGAATCTCATTAAGGTTAGCAAATGCTTTGACAGTTTCAGACCTAACATGTTTTAGAATGACATGGCCAATACAATAGCCCAGGCCTTCACATTAACAATATTATTAGGGCTTTCAAAGTAATGTTACAGCACAGAAAAACAATGTAAACTGCTCAAGAATTGATTATTAAGTAATACTGGTGTGATGTTATTGGGGCCGGATCACTCCAGAAAAGGGGAGAAGCAGCACGCGAAAGCACAAACACACATCGGACTTGTATTGACGTACACGACACAGATAACGGCACACACACGTGACAATTTCCCAAAATGCCTCATAGGCGACATGCACTATCTCTATGGATCGGTGGATCATTATTGGCCTGCAGTTCCGGCGGAAGCGTGTGTCGCCTTGTCTGAGACCTCGTGGAACTGATGCTGGCCAGCGGGGTCGGACAGCAGTGTCGGCCGGCGGGTCGGACAGCCGTGTAGGACGTCCGGGTCGGACAGCTGGGTCGGACGGTGGGGACGGACGGCTGGGTCGGACAGCCGGGTTGGACGGCCGGGTCGGACCGCCTCGCGGGGCTCAGGTAGCCGGCCGCAGTCACCGGGTCGCGTCCACAGCTGGCGGGGTAGCCCTTTGGCCGCTCACCCGAACGCTCGACCGCCCCGGTTCAGGACCGCCAGCCCTCCTGGACCAGTGCCCAGCGGAAGAGCGGGGCGAGGTAACCTCCCAGCGGGCGACAGTGTTGCTTCGGGTGTGGCGTATTGGCGCGGGCGGCGATAGCTCCTATGGGCCAGACGCCCAGCGAGGAAGCTGTTTTCCGTCGACCGCCGAACCTCGCGCACTGCTCACGCCACGGGCCACACACTCTCGCGCCACGCTTTTCGAAGCGCCACTGCCGACGCTCCTGAATTGGTGTCGATGATGATGATGATGATGGCTCTCTTGCGAGTATTTGCACAGAGTCGCTGTCATCTTCGCCACCGCACGGCGCACTGTCTTCGCATGCTTATACTTTCCACTCCCGCGCACCATATATTATGACAATACCCCCCTTCTCGAGAAAGTTGTTCACAACTATTCTAAGACAAGGACGGGGATGGGAAAAAAAGAGAAAAAGGAAAATTGTCGTGTACGTTTGTCCACTTGTTCATGCACGCACACGACAAATGGGAAGCACAAGTCTAGTGACCACGGGTGTGGTGAAGTGCTTTAAACACTCAACTGACATGCCTTAAGTGCTTAAAAATGTCTAGCATATTGATCAGACTTACTGCGATATTGGTTGCTTTACAATGAAAATAATAGTATTGGATAAGAGGATGCAAGCGACTCGTGTGCTGCTTGGTTATGCAAACCACGTGGCTGCCAGAAATACCCAAACAGGGTTCTCGTTTACGCATGCTGTTTGCGTCCACTATTTAAAGCTCTCTAATGTGAGCAGTATAAAGAAAGGCTGTAAAAATAGGGATTTGAACTTCACAACTCAAATTTTGCTTCTTCTATACTCGTACAATCTAAACACTACGCTTTTGTGAGAGCATCTGCTTAGCTCATTGCCACATTTTGCGACAAAAGCAGTGATCACTCAGTTAGAGTTGCCTGTCCTAATATTACTGCAAGAATTCTTTAAACAGTTCATTTTTTAAGCACTAAGCATGTCATGCCCAAATAAAAAAATAACCAAGCAATAAGCTACTAGAAGTAGCTAAAAAAGTGGCAGTCTTCTGAAATCAGTTTGATTAGCAGCTCCTAAAATTGGCTATTATCAAATGAGGGCCGGGAAAAAACAGCTTGAATAAACATATGCCTGATCCAGGCCAGCATTTCTTTTCGGGGGCGGGGTGCCCAACCCATGGGTGGGGGGCTACCTTTACTTGTACAAATATGAATAACACCCGCCATACGCCATAAAGACGCGTAAACCCGCAAAACAGAAATGAAATGAGGTGCATCTCACAGGTACGCCTGTGACATACACCTCTCTTTTACTTGGCAAACAAGGAACCTCATCAAATGGACTCGCGCGAAAAAGGAGCGCAGGAAGAACACTGCCAAGAGCAAGTAAACAAGCGAAAGTGTAAAATTAAGATTTCTATAGTAGCATACAACTTAAGAAAAAACAGCAGTTCGCAACCGAGGCACACGGAGCGCGCGGGGTTGTGTTACTCCTCCAGCCAATTACACAAGCAAACAAGATCTTCTTGTGGCCTTTTCAAAATGGCGTCGTACTTGACACCTCCGGAGCGTCTGCTGTTGTTGAAGAGTGTTTTTCGCATTTTAGATGGGGGCGAAATGCGAAAACACCTGGGCATTTAGATTTAGGCGCACGTTAAAGAACCTCAGTTGGTCCACATATCCTGAGTCCCCCACCACGGCTTGCCTCATAATCTGATCGTGGTTTTGGCTTGTAAAACTCCATAATTGATTAATTAAATCCTCAAAAGTCTGCGGTACAGTTAATTTCACTGCTGAACCCGTTTTACTTATAAATTTCATTGCCAACTCAAGTGAAACTGGACAATAAACAGTTGCAGCGATGCAAGCATTTTATTTCAGTTCAATAAGAATTAGGCTTTCGCCATTCCACTATAATAGGCGAGGGAAAATGTATAAAATTATGCGCTAATAATTTCATGTTTGTGGTTATCGCCATATTTGGGTAACGGGATGCGTTTGAAGTACGAATTATTTGCAGCCTCGCGGAGGAAGAGTGGCTGGTGGTTATGAGAGCTTGGGCGGGGCTTCACTACAGACTTAAGTTGTAATCCGACTATAGTAGCGTATTTTGAATTAGCTCTTGAAGATTTATATATATATATATATATATATATATATATATATATATATATATATATATTTGCGGAACAATCACAGTTCCTTTCGATCTCTCGTTTACTGCTTTAAGTGCCAAAACTGACTCGTGTTGTTATTTGGGAAATTGCGTAACGATGCGTGGCTGCCAGTCCCGTACAGCCGCGTAGAGCGCAGGACGCTGCGGTTCTAGACGTACTGCGCCCACCGCGCAAGGTTAGGAAAACACCCACAAAAGCACAGCAGAGAAGTGGCTACGTCAGGCGGCTCGGCTGATAAATGTAGAAGCGTCATTCAAAACGTACAAAATCATTCTCCACTTCCGGTGGTGTCCTTCTCTAATTTATTTTTAAATAAAATGATGTTGATCCGTAAATACTTTCATAAGCAATGGTTAATTTTGTTAATTATCGCTTTCCTTCCTGTTTGGCTGATGCCTTGGCTCTCTCCCTTAGTATATCGCCTAATTTCTCAAGTGCTTGCGACTATTGTTTCCAGTTGCTAATTTTGCACGAAAAGTGCTGTGCAGTTGGGAAAAAACCAGATGAGGTTACTGGTTACAGTCATATTGCTTACGGGTTTAAGGGTTATTGCGGGCTTTGATCATGGACGCTGCTGCGCATTATTTTATTTTCCATCTTATGTAACCTCTATCGTGGGTATATGCTTCCGAGGATCTGCCAGTGTCGCGGCGAGCCGTCACTCTAGGAAATAATGAAGCAAAAGGAAAAGTTAAACGCAACTGGTGTTTTATCCTACCGCAACTCGTTCCTCGAGCATAAAGACCAGCTGACTACGAACCGAATACCTTTCCTGGTCCGCAGATCAGTCTAAACAAAGAAAGTTGTACTAACAAAGCCGCAGCGATGTGCGTGAACGTTAGATGAGATGGTGACAACTGAAAGCATCTCGAATTAATCGCACGGGCACTGAATCGATGAGAAAACTGGCCTTCACACCCCAGGACATGCCGGTAACTATACCGCCATCCAAAAGGAGTGAAAAAGGCAGTAAAATGTTGACCGCCGAATAGCTGTCAAGTCTCAACATTGATTTGACGGCGCTTTAGGAATGTGTGTGAGGAGTGGTGCCGTCGGCGGGTAGGGGGGTAGTCCGCTTAATTTCAGGGGGGGGGCGGACTCCCCCCCGCCTGGGTACGTGCCTGGTCTGATCAGAAAGTTGGGGTAGTGGGCTGCAGGCTAAGGCAGTGAAAGCAAGCCGTTATGGCATTGGCCTACCTCTATTTGAAGAGGTAGCTTAGCGCAAATAAACCCACGGACACAAGGAAGACAGACAAGGACAAGCGCTTGTCCTTGTCTGTCTTCCTTGTGTCCGTGGGTTTATTTGCGCTAAGCTACCTCTTCAAATATGCACGACCAACTAGCCCAACAGTCAACTCTTCTGGCCTACCTCTGTCCGAAAACCAGGCACCGCAGCCGAGGCGACTTCACTTGGCTTATACGGCTTCAAATTTGCTTTCCAGATCACAGAATACTCAGTCCAGGTGAGCTGAATGCACGTCACCCACATTGGGGATGCAAAGACCTACGGCCAAGAGGATGCCACCTTGACGAAGCAGACACCACAGACTTCATATTAACAAATGACACCATCTGTCCCAACTGCCACACCCTATATTAAAACCAGAAGGGCACTACACTTACATAGCATGGGTAACTGGGGCCTTCATCGAGAGTGTCAGTGTGGCTCTGCCCCAAGAGGCAGCGACCATTATCCGATATAACACTTGATGTAGGGGTGAAAACGTGCCACATTCACAAAATAAGGTTTCAGGCTGGGACCATTTGCGCGATGCACTTGAGTCTGTAGAATGTGAAGGTGTTGAAGAATCGCTAGCAACACTAATCCTTTACACTCTGCAAAGAGCGACATGCTAACTAGAGCTTACTGGGACAACATCCAGCCTTTACAACAGCACCTGCTCCAATTCTGGGGTGAGCAAGCCAAGCTGCATACTTCATACTTAAATTGTGGCTGCACGCAACAAACCCTGATCAATGTTCGGCACAAGATTGAGCAGGCAAGTTGTTATGCTAAGAAAATTGCCACAGACTAGTGGATGGACCACGGCACGTCGTTTGAACGTATGGGTCTCAGTAAGCTGTGACGCATTCTCGGCTATAACAGGATGAAAGAAGTACTGTAATAATATTGAAAACACGCTGCTCGATCTTCAGTGCACATCTGAGAAATTTGAGGGACAAGCTGCAGATGCTTTCCCCGACCACCTCACAGTGACTGACTGTCACCAGAGTTGTACGCACGTTAATGACCACTTGCCAAAGAAGGAATGGAAAGCCTCTTTATGATGGCAGAACCTCTTGTTGCTGTCGAGCATGTCAACACCTAAAGCGCACGTGGCAAATATGGGAGTCATTTTGCAGATGTTCAGGAATCTCGCCGAAATGAGGAAACAAGCACTATTGCATGTTCTCACTGAAATCTGGAATATCGGAATTCCCCACAGAGTGGAAACACTTGGTCCTGATGCCTCTACCGCAACCAGGCGAGAAACCTGACACCATAGCCAACCTTTGATCAGTCTCACAGTGACAGTGTGCAATTTGACTTAAGGAATGTGCCTCGCGAGGCTGAACCAGCATCTGGGAAAGACAAAACTATTTCCACCTCTGCCAGATTGATTTCAGGCCTAAGGCTGACATGTGCGACAATAGCCTCTTTCTGCATCATAGCATCACCAATACCAGCAGCTTCAGAGGAAAGATATATGGGTTCTTAGTCACAGTCGAACCAAGAAGGATGTTAAGCACTGTCTGCAGCGAGGAGGTACTGGTGGCCTTTCGTGAAGCCTGCACAGACATTAGGGTTGCCAGTGTTGGGAAAGCCTCTGATGCAACCAAATGCTTGAAATATGAAGTTACTGTAAACAGCCAAAGACTTTTGCCAACTGCACAGGTGGAAATGCAGGTAAAACCCAGACCAGACACTTGTTTGCAGGAGTGATTCGCTGATGAGGTAAGAAGGTGACTTAGAGTTAGTGATAAGGTATACCGAATTCAGGTATGTGCAGTATGTATGCATACTGTTAGGCAGAAACAGGTGAATTTTCTCCAAAGAAATATCAAAAGCTGTTTTTTCAGGATGCCACTCATGTGCTTTAGGCAAGTGTGGGCAGGGCTGTATTTATTTATTTCTTCATACTGCCAACCCTCTGGTGAGGGTTCTTACAGGGAGGGTTTAAATAAAGGCAGACCATATATACAGGTGCATCAAGTGGCAGCAGAATCATAAAAATACATGGTTAACAATTTTTCAAATTAACAAACATCACTGGAATTTGCCACTAAGATTGGTATCGCGCTACAAAGTTCAATCACGGCAGGGAAAGAGGAAAAGCGGAACACATCACTGTGAGCAAAATATGGGCGTAAAACATATTGATGATTAACACGACTGCTTCGTTTTCCTGGAAGCTGCACATACTCGTCTTTCTTGATTTTAAATGTTCATTTATTATTCTAAAATACACTTCCAGACGATTTTCTAGCCTTCGTGCTTCTAGTATTTCCAGTTCACAAGACTGCAACATCAGTGTGACGGAACCTAAACAGCGGTACTTTGAGCATATGAAGCGCCCGGCACGACGTTGAGCTCTTTCTAACCTTGTAGTCATTTCTTTCTGATGAGGGCTCCAGATGACTGAGGCATATTCAAGTAAATGTCTAACAAAAGTTTTATAGGTTATCAGCTTTACATCTCGCGAAGCTTGACCTAGTTTTCGCCATAAGAAACCTAGTCTCTGATTCGCCTTCGAGCACACATTTTCTATGTGCGTATGCCACGTCAGATTATGCGTGACTGTAATACCTAAATATTTAAACTGGTTAGCACGAGCTAACAAGTTAACATCGATGTAATAGTTAAAAGAGAGAACGTTTACTTTCCTAGTCATATGTGTGTATGTTGATTTAATGTAGTTTGCATTCATACCCCATAATTTACACCATCAGCTGAAATTTTCTAAACGACTAATTTTGAGTTGATCCTGAACATTGGTTACGGTAGAATAAATTAGGCAATCATCTGCAAAAAGCTTCATTTTTACCGGTTCTTCATCAACAGAGGAGATATCGTTTATATATACAAGGAATTACAGTGGGCCCAAGATTGACCCCTGAGAAACACCTGAAAGCATTTGGAGTGGACTCGACAGGCTGCCATCTAAACTTACGGTCTGTTTACGATCACTTAAATATTCTTTTATCCATAGCACTAATCTTTCATCGATACTTATTTCTCTCAGTTTAAAGATCAGCTTATTGTGCGGAACCTTATCAAACCTTATCGCAAAATCTTTACAAATGACGTCAACCTGGTGCTTCTTATCTAAGGCTGCAGCGAGATCATAAACTACTTCAATTATTTGTGTAATGGTAGATAGTCCAGTACGGAATCCATGCTGGGATGAGTAAAGTAAACTATTCACTTCTAGGCATTGTAAAATATGTTTTGCGATGATGTGTCCTAGAAGTTTACAACTGATATTGTGAGTGAAATGGGACGGTAATGATTTACAAGTGTGCGATCACCGCCTTTGTACACTAGTATAACTACGGCCCTATGCCAGTCTGTGGGTAGAGAATGCGTATGTAATGATTCCTCGAAAATTATCGTTAAGTATTTGGACGTCCATTCAGCATAGCGTTTCAGAAATTCAGGACAAATTCTGTATGCTCCACTAGATTTTTTTCCATCTAAATGCAGCAGCAATTTGAACACCCCCTCTTGTTTGAATTCCAGATTTTCCATTGGGTAACGTGTAATATACGGTAAATGCTCGTCTGTATTCATGTTTGCATTATTAGTAAACACAGATTGAAAGAAGTAATTCAAATGTCGGCAATGTCCGCAGTATTTGTTAATTTTATGTTGTCTTTTACGATTTCTTCAATTTTCTCTTTCCTACTGCTGAGATATCTCCAGAATTTTTGTGGAGAACTTTTTGGAACCCTCTCAGTGTGTGTTCAAAGAATTGCTTTTTGGATAGTGTCAGCGTACGCCTCAACTCTGCGCGAAGTCTCGGTATTTCGTCCGAACCCTTTTTCTTTTTACGCAGTCGCTTTAGCTTTCTTTTCATGTGAATGATGGCGCGTTTAATCCAAGGTCCGCGTAGTTTAGACTTTTTTTCGAGTTGGCACTAATCGGTCCACACAATGGTTTACTATATCGCTAAATTCATTCCAAAGCTCATCTACAGTTTTTTCCTTTGCATGGTGCTCAAATTGGCCAAGCGAGAATTCCAAAAAATCTAATCTTGAATTGTCATCAGCACGTTTGTAGTCCTTTATCGTAATTACAGGGGAGCATTTCGTACGGGGCGTACTGCTAGTAGTCAAATTTCCTACAATCATTCTGTGATCGGAAATACCGTCTTCAATTGCCAATAAATAATGTTCTGTATTATTGGATAGGAACACTAGGTCCAACAATGACCGCGACCTAGAAGTTATTCTTGTGTCCTCTTGAACAATTTGATCTAGATTAAAAGAAAACATTATATCTAGTAGTTTATCAGCGCCGGATGCTTCAGCGCTACTGCAGAGTAGGTTCTGCCAGTTAATGTGCGGTAAATTGAAGTCTCCGGCCATAATTACCCGTGTGTTCCTATGTACATTGTTGCAGAAGAATGTGTTCAGTCGGTTTAGGAAGTCGAGTGAAGTCGAAGGCGGCCGATATATTGCACCGACTAGATAAACGACACTGCGAAAGGAAATTCTGCACCAAACTGTTTCACTGTTTCAGATATGTCAGTATCAATTAGAGCCGCGTGGACAGAATTCTTTATTATGATGCACACCCCTCCTCCACGTGAATCGCGGTCTTTTCTAAACATATTGTATCCAGGGAGAATAATTACGTCATCTTATATACCGCAGTGCAGCCAAGTTTCCGTTATTGATTTTATTTTACAAGTACTGCCAACCTTCTTACCAGGCCTTAGGCAGGAGTAAGCATTTGGAAGAAAAAAAAAACTAGTATGAAATAAGATCGCACAAGATAACAGACACTGAACAAGAATCTCCATAAGAAACAACACAAGAGAATCCTTTTCACAATCATGATTTGACTAGTAAAGACGAGGGATGAACGCTATGGTTTATTCACCAAGTGCAGAAAGAAAGGATGAACCCGTTGGACAGTTGGTAGTTGTGGCAGGTAATGCGTTCCATTCGGAAATCGTGCGCGGGAAAAAATAATTTTTAAATGCGTTGGTCCGGCAGGAAAAATCTCTAACCTTTTTGTTGTGATAAGATCGCGTGCAGCGGTGGCTAGCCGGTAGAATATATTAATGTTTTATCTATTCCTAATTAACCGTTATAGAGTAAGAAGAAACATTTTATTCTGTTCCGGTAACGCCTTATTGCAAGGTTTTCCAGTACGGCAACTTCTAGAAGAGATGATGGGGATGTGCGCCCAGCTGTACGAATTGAAAATAAACCTGGCTGATTTTCTTTGAACTTTCTCAACTTTAGTGACGTTGGTTTGTGTGCGTGGATCCCAAACAATTGCAGCGTATTCTAGAATGGGTGGGATGAATGTTTTATATGCTAAAAGTTTTATTTCAGGTGAAGCGTTTCCTATTGATCATCTTAAAAAGTCTAGTTTCTTCATTGCTTTAATATAGATGTATGTTACATGTTCGTTCCACCTAAGATGTGATGTTATTACTACACCCAGGCATTTTTACGCAGACACGACTGATAAAGACTGGCTATTAATGCTATAAGTAGGGGTTAAGTGATTCTTTTTGCGAGTAATGGTCATTGCAACAGTCTTTTTGAGATTAATAGTCATGTGCCATTTCGAACACCATGTTTATATTGTAGACAGCGAGGTCTTTAAAGCTTCCTGATCATTTGAATTGCGTATTTCGTTATATAAAATGCAGTCATCTCCAAAAAGCTTTATCTGGACCCGTATGTCACGGATGACGTCGCTGATAAAGATAAGAAAGAGGAGGGGCCCTAACACTGATCCCTGTGGAATGCCTGAGTCTACAGTTGCGGGTGTCGAAGCTGCATCGTTGACCTGAACACTTTGTTTCCGTAATGAAAGGTATGCTTTAATCCAGTTCACTAAGGCTTCGTTCCTTAAAATGGGTTTTAGTTCAAGAAGCAGTTTGGAGTGAGAGACGCGGTGAAATGCTTTTTTAAAATCGACAAATATTAAGTTTCTTTGGCCTTGTCTATCTAAAGCTGTCGCTAAGTCGTGAACTGTTTCTACGAGCTGAGTTACTGTAAAATAACCTCGCCAGAAAACATGATGTCTTGCGTCAATTATTGCGTTGTCATTAAGAAAGGCAGAAATATGCTTGAAAATTATGTGTTCGAGGGATTTGCGCATGTGCATAGTAAAGATATTGGCCCGTATGATGTGAGGAGAGACGGGTTTGCTGTTTTTGGTATGAGTTATTGGAACGCATCATGTAACCGCACAAAAACAAGGGACAAAGAAGGAACACACAAGACAAGCGCGGAAAGGCAGGAAGAACAGGGCCCATTGAACTAGAAAGTAACATATTTAACAGGGATAAGCGGGCTAATTGGTGGTCGTTACTGGAATGCATCATGTAACTGCACAAAAACAAGGGACCTGTCTTGTGTGTTCCTTCTTTGTCCCTTGTTTTTGCGCGGTTACATGATGCATTCCAATAACGACCACCAACTAGCCCGCTTATGCCTGTTAAATTTGGTATGAGGATGGCTTTCGCGTACTTCCAGTCGGTTGGGATATCCACGCAAGACTGTGGTTTCTTGAATATTAAGGTTAAATACTTTGAACACCATTCGGCGTACCGGGAAAGAAATGCATTCGGGATTCGAAGTTAAGCACATGTGCTAACACACCTTCCTCAGTAATTCTGGCATTACCAATCGGCAGAATGTGTTCATAGCTAGGTAACTTTGGGTTGATACCGTCGTTACACGTAAACACTGAGCAGAAATGTCGGTTGAGCGCACCTGCGGTTTCGGCACTGTCGGTTAAAAAGGTATCACCGATGCAGAGTTTGGGTGCAGCTTTGTTTTTTGGCGATAAGTGCTGCCAGAACTTTCCCGGGGATTAGACGAGAAAATTTTTAGTGTTTTTTATAGTATTCTTTTGCTTTTTTATTTTATCAGCTAATAATGTATGCAATCCAAGAAGCCGATCGCTTGCAGGAACAGTTGGGCGCTGCTTGAGTTATTTTCTTGCCTTTTTCAGTTTCCGCTCTATTCGTACTATTTCTTTTGTTACACAAGGATTGCGCTTCCGTAGCACTTTTCGCTTCACAGGTACAAAATCACGGATACACTTCAGAACCAGGAACTTGAAGTAGCCCCATATATCATCAATAGAATGTTCGTTTAATTCACAGATGGCATGAAATTCTGAAAAAGCGCCATCTAGGGCGTTCCAATACATCAATATCACTGCCAAAACCATATAAGGGATCTGTGAAAGCAGCATAATTTCTGTCAGTTGTTTTGTTAACTATACTGCGTGCATTTAAAACAATAAAATGTAGCTATGACGTAGGTGACGAGCCGGGCGTCACCACCGAACTTGTTGAATCGTCTGGGTCAGGCGGACAGGCTGCCACTTCAAACTTTTTTTGCTTTTCTTTACCGAATCTACTTTCTTTTATGTCCATAAGGTATGAGCTTATCGTGGATGAAGTCCTAAGTGTACATTGAAGTTTATCGTAGATAAGCTTGACTTTCCTTCCTTTTGACCGATCCGATGCTGCACTTTCCCAAAGCTTTCTTCTTATTTCCGCTGTTTCTTTACCATAGTCTTGGCTGATCCGAACATTAGTGCCCTTCAGTGTAAATCAGTGCTTTAGAACACCGTCCTTTTCCCTGAAATCAAGGAACTTCATAATAATTGGTCTGGGTCTATCCGATTTCGCTTTTCTAATACGGTGGATTCTCTCTACTGTCCTGGCGGAAACCCCCAAAGTGTTGTAAAAAATACCATCCAGGACCTGTTCTCTGGGTTTAGTTTCTGTTTCATCAGCCCTTTCGTTGATTGCAATACTACACTCTAAAAACTAGGAAGGGTATCGCAGGAGTGAAGCTGCCGGTTCACTCTTCAAAGCGTCGTTTTACTCTCGCAAAATGTCGAGGAGAGTGAAATGCATTGTTCACTCTGTCACCAAGGAGAGAGTGAAATGTGCTTTTCACTCTCCCCTTCAGAGCTAGAGAGTGAAAAGACTCTTGCGACAATAGAAAAGAGAGACTCTTGCGGCAATAGAAAACAAAACGTAGCGTAATCTTCTGCTTCAACTGTAGGTGGCTGGCCCCGAACATGGCAATGTATCATTCATGCACGCTGAGCAAAGAACACATCGTTTTGCTTCTAAGAGAACAGGCCGCCGGAGTTCAAAGGAACGCGTAGCGAGCGCTCTACTTTTTCACTCGGAGTGGCTCCACCGCGCGCGCGCGCGCTCAAGATCGCGGAACAACACAGCACCGGAGAAAGGTGACCCGTCCAGCGAGCAAAGGCCAGCCGAGGGAGATCGTGTGTTAGCCATCTCGCGTCGCCACGAAAACACGACAGTCGTTCGTCATGCCTTGGATATAACAACAAATCCTCCACGGTAAGTGAATTCTAACTTAGGTGCACATTCTCCGTATATGTCATGCTATCGCCAGGAAGTCGTCGCTGCGCTTAGCCGACGCGATTGAGAAAGGACTAGGCGTACGCGCTGTCTCTCGATGTCAATCTAAAAAGCCAGTCGTCGCGATAACTGCATTTGATTTTATCACTTTGCCGTTGTCCGTAAGAGCTTTAAAAATCGCAAACGCTGCCAGAACTATGGTATGTTCAATAAGACGCCAGGCGAGAGGACGCTTAAAATGGTTGGTTCACCAGCCCGTGATTCCGAGCCTATGCGGAGCGTGATTAGCGTGCGTTTTGTGTGTTTGAATTTATTCAGTTTGGCAGTCTACTGTGTACGGAACGCTGTTGAACTAAGGAATCACATAACAGAAGGCGTCATTTTGCTGGCAGCATGCTTTTTTTTTTATAAATAAACCACGCGCTTGACGGTGTCTCGCGCAGGGGGAATCTGCGACCACTGAAGTTACGTGCAGCACCAGTGCTAGTTAGAAACTTTGCCGCAGGCATTCAGCTGCATGCTGCAAGAGGTCAGTTGGGCGCGTTATCTTGAACTTACTGAAAACGCATGAGGAATCCATGTTTTATGCTGAAAAAAGTATAAACCCCATATAAGCGATCTTGCGCGCGGCAGCTACAAGAGACGCGACGGAGATGGCTGTCGCGTTCGCGCGTCGCCTACAAGTCGTACTCCGTGCGAGCGACGATTTTGAGCGACGCCTCCCCGGTGTTGCCGGCATGAGGGCTACAGTCACGCGTGACGCGTGCTTTAGTAATTTACGTTGATGGATTTTACTATAAAAAGTAGCATAAAATATTTCCGGAGTCTTGCAGTACGTCCTTATCCTTGCACGTATAAAAATTGAATCATTTGCTCGTTCCGCGCGACAATCGGTAGTATTTGAGCGATGTATGTACATCCAGTTCCGGCTTCGCGCTATTGGCTAGTCGCTCATAGCACTTCTGGGCGACGAGCGACGATTTCTAGATTTCCAGAACCGAGCCATCTGTTCAAGCGACGGCCCGTTTTGTCGCTCGAAGCCGTCGCTCGTCGCCGTCGCGCACTAAATCGCTCTCACAGTGTTTATCCCTAAGACTGAACTGTTTTTGCTCATGTTGAAATGGTGTGATTATAGGTCTGGTTTTGTCTTCTGTTGCGGTTTTCGTGTACGGTGCGAAACTGAAAGGATGCTTATGTCTACGAACTCGGTTAATTGTCAAGCAGCTAGTTACGCATCGGCATCGAATATAACGGCTGCTGTGTGGAATTACAATTGCAGGGGCGCTTTGCATACGCTTATTGTTTTGGACATGCCTGTGCATTTGCTAATATGAGTTGGCGTGTCAGAGTTATGTCATATGAACAGCTAAATCAGCCTTCCTCTGGGGGTTACAAGCGTAATGTGTGCATTTTGCTATAGCATGGCAGATCAAGATGTGTTTATCGCTTGAATATTTTTAGTAGAGAAATAAAATATCAAAATAAAATGTTGCTTTAATTCCGTGTTACCAGTCTGTCGTACACAGAACAATAGGTTGGTGTAATAAACTAATAACTGCGGTTTAACTGCAACTTTTACATGCCTACAAGAATCTAAAATGCTAGATTTCAAACTGCAGCAGTAGTCGGGTCTGTCAAAAATGAACTCCACTGCGCACCTCATGCATGAAAATAAGTTCATGCCTTTTAGTAAGCTTAGATGCAGGCCGCAGTGAACTTGTTAGTATTGAAATGTGGGTAAGCTTGCCATAACAAGCCTTGTTGCCCTTTTTTATAGGCACATCCATATATCCATTGAGCTGAAGGACAATATTTTCATCCCTACTGAGTATCATGTTTGCAGCTATGATCCTCAAATTATGGCTTCAGCAGTGGCACAACCAGGGATGGTGCGGGGGAGGGGGGGCACACTGGGCACTTGCTTAGGATGTGTCACAAGTGGTGTTTGCGATACACCAGACTCATGACAGACCTATGACGTCTGAAAATGACCAATATTCTATTAATTAGCAGGAGTATTCTAACATTCATGAAAAACAAGGATGAACTGTGGTTTATTTGTTTTTTTGCTTAAATCTAAAAATTGAAGTTAGTTTAGCAGTTGACTGTTGCAGTCATTTGGATGTTTTGCATGCATTTCACTAGGAAGACTAAGAGCTAAGACTTTTTATTGCCATGGCCTTGACTGTCTTGATGTTGTTTTGCACCATGCCCTTGTGTTGACTTTTGCATACGATATTTTTCAGGCACCCGCTTTATATAACGCAAGAAGGCAGTTGCAAGGACACGAGGATGTGAAAGAGCCAGTGCAGCGCGACTTCACGTAGTGCAGAGGAGCCAATGCCAAAAAATCAAAATACCTTGGCATGTTATTTGGACAAGAAAACTAGTATGTGGGTATATCGGGTGTACCATTTGACCAAATGTCAACAAAATCAAGATACAGTATGTTACACGAAGATGAAAATTCTCACGTGCTCCAGGCAGTCATCTTAACATGGTATATTTATGTAATGTCTCTGATTGGAAGGTCAAATCAAGTATGCTCTCTGGAGACAAACACATAGCAGCAAGTGTCATTGAAAAGTTAAAAATGTGTTTTAAGAAAGCTGATTAGTTCTGAGAAGTGACTGCTTTTTGTCTTGCCTCTCAACAAATATATCCATGTGATAAAAAAATAGTGATACAATGAAATTGCATATTTGCTTAGCGACATGATACATACTTGCAATGAGCACGATGCCTGTGTTTACTATAAAAAGCAACAGCCCATGCTTGGTTAGGTTAGGCCCACTACAATATGCAGGCATGGGTGATTGGTGCTTTTTTTTATTTCTGTGTCGTGAGGTTTATTGACGTGCGTATAGGTGCAGTGGCACGCAGTATGGCTAGTACAAAAAGGGGGGGGGGCAGATATATGTAGCTCACTGTACACGACACAGGGCAAAGGAAATCCGTGTTCAGCAACTATGTTAAATGCCATGTACGTAAATTTTACAACGCTACTCGTTCGAAGCGCGCACAGGTGCATATTGAAGAAAAGTTTCCAGGGTAGGTAATTTAGTTCGTAATTTACACTAATTTTGCTCTAACCACGAGACATAATAATTTGAATATACTGCACGGAAAAACCTAGAGCGAATTAAATTGTGTCAGCTTCGTGTGTATACATATAGTCTTTCCTATGCATTAGGTTTTTTGCGTAATGCATTAACACTTGACAGCCTATCTTATGATGTGTACTCTGTTTACATTACAGTTCTTTATTAGTTTACTCGTTTGTTTTGCGACTGATGAAATGCCGGCATATATATATTTTCAACATTTGACGTAACCCTGTATGTTTTGCAGGGACAACCCAGGATGTGCATTTCTCAGCACCCAGTCAACTGCCAAAAGTGACTCAAACACAGGCCACCAGTAAGTCGACATCAGTTGCAATTTCACATTATGCAGTTGGCGGCTGCCTTGTACGGAGGCTTTTTTTTAATGAGATGGTGATGTCGTTCTAATGTACATTTTGACCACAAAGGTGCGATCATGTCTCACAGAGGCATATATGGTTGCTATTCTCTGCGAGGGACGTGTTCTCGTGTTTGTGAAGCATTTGTGTTTGGCAGTATTGTCGCCCAATGAGTCGCATATAAACACAAACTCGCCACTGCCGGCAAGTAGTTGCGAGAAACGCATTATGACGCTGTAAAGTTATTTCATTAATTCGAAGGAAAGTTTTGCAGCAGGAAAAAAGGTTGCTATTCCAGGTAAACATGTCTTTTTCTCACAGGTTATTTAGCCAAACTGTGGATGCATGAAATTCGTGACTTATGAATAAATTTTAATTTATTTAGTAATGCTTCTAAAAGAGACTAGAAATAGCATGTGACTACCTCTGCAATCAGCAGACCATACATTTACAGTCATAAGTGGCAGTTCCATGCAGTCTCGCATTTTATATAACCTTTCCTTTCAGCAACATTGGAACTGGTGGCTGCGTTTTCAGAAGGAGAAGTGTACTTGACACTGTATGTGTATGTGTGAATTCGGTTTTCTTTGTATGTGTCGGCTCACTGACAAACGGTGCAAAAATCTGTTGTACCATGAGCCTGACGACGCCTTCTGCTGGTAGAAATGCGGCACTTCGTATTTTATAGTACTGCATGACATTTAAATCAAAGCTACCACATAAAATGATCAAAAAATCTAACCGCTGTTATAGCTGTTTTCCTCAAAGAACGCTTGTCCTTTATGGGCTGTGTTAATCTGAGCTCTCCACCGATGTTTCAGTAGTATTATCCCTTAGTGAGTGAGAGATTGGGGGCAATTAATCGTGTTAGTGTTTAAGTGGTGTCCTAATTATGTGCATTTGTTCCAACAAAGTTGTCTAGATTACTTTATTGTGTAGTGTAAAGCTTATGAAACCATCAGCAACTACTGAGTTGCTAACACGCATATGGATTTGTCACTATACAGGTGGAACTCGGCTGTACCACTGCAGTGCTGCGGAAATTGCCTTCACCAGCGGCTTTGCAACAGCTGTTTCGCAGCATGTCGGTATGTGTTAATTTATAATTATGTTGGGATGGGCTAGTATTATGGACCACTGCTACTCTGTATTGTGACAGATCCATATGATAAGGGATGTAATGGGCACAGCGAAAGCCTTTGAATTTTTTACTATGGTACATAAACAGGCTCTCCTTTTCGTCACTGGAGCAGGAGAGAAGGGCATGCAGGCACTCCTGAATGTACATATATTTCAAAACATGAGAGACACACACACACACACACACACACACACACACACACACACACACACACACACACACACACACACACACACACACACACACACACACACACACACACACACACACACACACACACACACACACACACACACACACACACACACACACACACACACACACACACACACACACAATTAAACTAAAGGCAGGGACGTTCCATCTTTCATCTTGAATTGAATTGTGCAGCGCAAGAATACAACACAGACCACAGAGAAGCACACATGTTAACAGGTTTGATACACACGTTAGTTCAACAGATTTGATACTTCAAGTGTGCTATTTTACACAAGGGGGAAGGGAAAGGGGAGATAATCTGAAAAAAAAGTGGAGTGGAAAAAAAGGAATCGTGCCAAAAAGCATGAGAAGCATCGCGCAGCCAGGATCACCAGCAGGACATCTAAAAAGCACTCTGATAAAATTACATACAGGACAACCTTACGTATAGTTCGTTTCAATCAACTCAGATCACATGCAGCCATTACTGCAATCATGTTGTTTCCTTATGTCATATGGGGGAATGATGTGGGCCCAAAAAACTGTTTAGAGCTGAAGGATTATGTTCCATTCTACCCTCATTGCCTGCTTTTTTATCATATTGTTATCAGCTGCTTATGTTAGGGACAAAAAGTAAGAGTACGAACTGTTTCCCGATTCGCCATTCCACAAAACATGTCTTTGTGACTATATGTACATGCAGATGATCCATAGTTGAAAAATATTCAGTACAGATGAATCTCATTACAAGATGCACTTGGTTGTAAGAGACATCTGAAAATGGTTTGGTTGGTTTTCCGATGTTTGCCACGTTAACAATACTGTATACAAGAGACACCTTTGTTACTAAGGATGACTTTTTAAGTATTCACTACTTCGAAGGGACACAACCCAGACACATTCACTTTGTGCACCTTGTGTGCTCCGAAGGGCGTAAAGATCACGTAATCCTTACACAAGTCAATCGCGCATGTCTCTTTTAGCATGAACCAGAAAAGGAGGGCAACGAGGACAGTGCAGGGCAGAAAGTGTCGGCAGTTGAAGCTGACGAGCGTCTAAGAGCACCTCAAAGGTACTGCGAGCAACAAGGCTTGCAAAGTGAAGCGTTTAAATTCCAGAAGTTGGGAAGGAAGCTAACACAATCTACAGTCACTAAAAAGCTGTGAATGTCTTCTTTAAAGGGCCCCTAAACCACCGAGGCTGAAATTTAGTTGCGGTGTTGCAGTTCTACACAATAAGGCAATGAACAGGTAGCCACGAGAATTTTTCGAAACAGTGCAGTAATAGCGGAGCTACGTGTGTTTGATTATCGAAAAGTAGTCCCCACTAATTTTACTCTTTCATCTGGTACACGCCATATGGACAGTATCGTCTTTTCCTTGCCTAGTACACCTCCAAATGTTACGGGACAGGCCAACACCAACGAGCTCTGTTGCTGCCGCGCTGGCCCGTCGTCCTGCGAGGGGTGGCGCTAATACAACGGAACTGTATGGTGACTCGTGTTGAAGAGCCTCATAGGGAGACCCTTCTGTTGGCGTTTCTGTTCTTTGCCCCCATTGGCTGCCCACAATAGCATCGCGCGCAACGCGACGAGGAAGAAGAAGTGTGTGTATTTGCTTGCAGGCCTTGCCGGCAGTCGTACACTTTCGTTCGACCAATCGACAGCACCGGAAACTGGTGACATCATCAGAGACAGCCTGGTGACGTCAGGACAAGCTGGGGGGTGCAGGATAGGTCCAGAGAGGCGCACGGGGTCATTTTCTTCATATTGTGGTGCTCCGGCAGTGCTACGCACTCTGGCATTTGGCTTCGTCGATCGTGACGGCATTCTGATTTCGATACGCGTGTTTACTTGAAATGTTCAAAAAATGTCGAGAAGTGGTTTAGGGGCCCTTTAAGCCACCCTGAGCATTTATTCCTTCAGATATATCAAAACATACTTTCGTGATGATGCATAATAAAGTGATCTAGTCTGGCTCCTCAGTGTCTCAAAATTTTTGGTTTCGAGAGACATGTTTCCCGTGCCTCTTGAATATCTTCTGATGAGGCTTTACTGTAATATACACAAACAATTGTGTAACTCCTCCTGCAAGTATTATTCATTAAGCCCGGTCACTTATGTGCAAAGCTTGTGGTTAAGTCTTGATGTCCGTACTTTTTAGAGCTATGTTTATTAATTCATGCTGTTCTTATTGGTTCTTCGATGCAGGAGACAATGCCTACGAAATTATTGGCCCTGATCATGAGAGCCCTCAAGGGGCAAACAACATCTCTGTTGCAGAAGTGAGCCCGATACCACTTGGAAGTTACCATGACAGATGACACGGCAGCAATAGATACAGAGACTGCCATGTCTACTGCAGCTGCAACAGTGTACGAGGCGCGTCAGCATCAGCAGCAGTGTCAGAAGGAACCACACCAGGCCTGGTAGAGCAACATGTGTGCTATCACTGACTTTTTTTTGTAGTGGATACAACTCATTTGCTCAACATACAAAAGCTTTTCACCACGACTGTGAGCCACTGTTATTGTGCAGCAAGTGCAAGACTACGTTAGGTGTTATAACACAGTACAAGCATCACTTTAATATATGCAAATGCAAACATATTAAAGTTGTTGCCTCCCCAGCCAGCCCACATAGTGACAACAATGTGGAACACATGGTGGGACACACCTCTCCCCCATTACAAGATAGTAGAGACTGTCAGTGTTGTTGCTAGATTGACTGGTCTTTGTAGGCAACTAGAAGGACAACACAGGCGTCATAAGATTGTTGTTGATGTTGTTGTTGAAGAGGTAAAAAAGAAGTTTGATGGGAGCTGATGTGCCAACTGATATTGAGCAAATCAAAAGCAACCACCTGAGAAAGCAACACTATCGAAATTTGGGTATCTATGTGCCGCCAACTCTGGTAAGAATGGCATAGGACAGAAGTGTGATGAAAATCACACAGACACTGCTGTTGCATCACTGGCCACAGTGAGCAGCGACTTGTAGGGCAAGAGAGTCAACTGAAACTAACGTTATGATATAGTGTCATGATCCCATGTGACCACTTTTCAAGTTATTTTGCAAGATACAGCTCAACCTCCAGAAACGAGACTGCAACTTGTCTGTAAAAAAGCTTTCACAAAAAATTATTCATAACACTATTAACATAGCAGTATCTTTTTTTTTGTGTCGGTTCGAGGTTCCCGGCTGTCCATTAATGCAAAAATTGAGGAAAAAAAGAACATGTCGTACTTGCACCTTTTTAACAAGTACGAGGGGGACAGAACTTTTCTAGTCATGCATCTTCATCATACTATCAAGTTTTTAAATGCCTTTTATAATTATTATTACCAGTTATATCTCAGTGCATTGTATGCATGTAGCAGGTGTAAAATCAGGTCAGTTGGATCAGATGCCTTATCTGCAAGCGAGCCCTATATTCAAAAAATTTGAATTAAAATAGTTACGTTAGACACGCAGTCTTTCAGCACTTTATTGCCTGTGGTTTAAGCATTGCTCAATACTTTTGTGGGTGGCAATTTCAACCGGCACAGCACTGCGCTTTGCCACAGTCACATTTGTCTTCAAAGCGGTTTTTACCATTTGTGTTGATCTGTTTGTGTATGCATAGAGCAAGTTGTTAATTTATATTTTTCTGCATTCTTGTGCTTGCACTAAGCTTGTATAAGGCAGTTACAAAATGTGCGTCACTATAACGAACTGTTCTGTTGAGCTTACACTTGCAAATAATCGTGTTCAGATGGCCGCACTTCTATGCGGGTGCACCGCTAGCTTTGTGTATGTTCTCATGTTTGTATAAAGCTTATATAAGCTAGTTAGAAAATGTATGTCACTAAGCATTGTGATATTCTTTAAAGAACTGCTTGGTTGGTTTTACACTTGTGAATTAGTATTGAGGCGGTGGTATTCCCATGTATGCCCACTGCTAGCTTTCTGTGTCCTCACGTGTTTGTATTAAGTTTCTACAAGGGAGTTACAGCATGTACGTCACTAAGCGCTGTGATATTTTTTATATTTTTTAAATTTTGTTGGTTTGACACCTGTGAGTAATAGTACTCGGGTGGCACTAGTCATGTGTAGGTACACAGGGACCATTTGTATACATTATGCTCATGTAAAGCAGTTACAAAGTGTATGTCACTAATTACTGTGATATTTGTTGAATTGCTGTGATGGTTTTACACATGTGAATAATAGTGGTCAGGACACAGTACTTGCGGTGTATAGTTGAATTTCTACACTGCCAAGACATGGGCTGTATACGTACCAAAAGAAATGTATGTCATTATATTGTTGTGATTATTACTGTTTGGATTTTATTAAACTGTAATAAAATTGTTTCTTGTATCTATTGAGGTATGGCAATTTGTCATGCAACCAAACTGAGGACCTGAACTTGTGCATACAAATAAACAGCTAATTTAAGAGTATACTGCTCATATTCTGCTAAACCAGCTTAACAAATCTTGTACTACAATGCTGGAAAAATAACAGAGCTGACTCGGATGTACAGAAAAAGTTCTGCACTGGCTGAAGGACTGCCCCACACTGGAGTTCGTAATGTTGCGTTTATTGGAGTAGAACAGAAAGTGCACTTCTATTAAAAATGCGACAGTCGGTGCAGAAACATAAGGCAGACGAGCGGATGTGGCACATTTTTTTCAGGGCCCTCCATGCCTACTACTGCATTTCTAGTCTTCCTGTGCTCTGCATATAAGCCCCTGTTCAGCCAAGGTTTTTACTCCATGACAGTTGTTCTACTGGGTTCGTAGCAATATTGAAGAAAAAAATTCAATGGTTTTCAAGGACTTTCGAGGCCCCGACACAGTAACTTCAAGGACCTCGTGCAATGTGTGTAGTAGTTTGGACAGGCAATATCTTGTTCAAGAACACCGTTAACTTTAATGCAAACAAAACAAAACAAAACAAATCGCATTTCAGTGATTTCAAACATTTGAAAGACTGCTAATTTGCCTTTCACCGCCCACCACTAAACGCACACAAGGAAGCATTTCAAGAAAGCGCTCAAAGTTTTTCTGCAATAGCACAATTAACTACTTGGACCTGCAACATTTGCAGTTTTTGAATACTGTTTGGTTTGACAGTGTATGTGATGTCATCTGTTGCCTCAGCTTTTTTCACCATCAAATAAGCAATAGTCATTTCTAATTTCTTTTTATTCTGTCTGTCGCTCTCAATTTACTCTTCACGGCTTCTCTTCGAATGCCTCAACTGTTGAGCTTCCTGCTTCTGCTCCTCCAAGCACATTTGTCGCCGGTTCCATGTGCTTAAAACTGGTATATGCAGCTCCGTTGTAATTTCAACTTTAAGGATGTCGCTTTCTTTCTATTACCTCCAGAGACAATTTTCTGTGACATGCGAAAGAGTGTCACAGAAGGGAAAAAAAGCGCTGGGCAATGTCTGCTAAGTCTAGCCAAGTGTACAAGTTTAAGGACTTTCCAATACTTCTAAAAATTCAAGGGTTTTCAATGCCTTGAAAAATGGCATTTTAGAAATAAAGGATTTTCAAGGATCGCTACAAACCCTGGATTCTAGCACCTAAATAATTTTACAAGCTTATTTTGGCATGGAGTTAGGAAATTCATGCTTTCTAGCTAACGCTGCACTATCTCTGTACAGTGAAGCCACGAGAGCGCAACTATATTGGAGTAAAGAAAAATACTGAAAGCTTTTAATACCACTCTTCTTTTTTTCTATGGAGCTTCGTAATGTCTAGTTAAGTTTACGATTGTGCCTGGTTTTGGCGGGCGTTTCTTCGACATTTTCTGGAAGAAGCAGATGTCTAGCCCCCGTATTCAGAAATGTATCTTAATACAAAGCTCATGCTTGACTTGATATAAACGACGCCTGGTGCGAACGTCCCCGAAGACGCTCACTGCCTTTCTTTTGGTGCGTTCACGACTTGCGTCGTTTAGATCAAGTCAAGCATGGGCTTCAAGTTATGATGCATTTCTGCATATGGGGGTAAGCGTGCACAATTCCGGGCAACGCACTGTGACATTGACACTGAGAGAAAACGGGGAAAACAGAGTTAACCACTTATGCTCCTAAACTTTCGCGTACCTGTGGTGTGCGTGTATCGTGGAAGAAGAAACAGCGCAAACACAAGGACGAAAAAAAAGCATCAACCACACCAGCGCTTCGTGGTGTGGCATGTTTTTGCGTCGTCCTTGTGTTGCGCTGTTTCTTCTAAAATGCTCAACCAACTAGCCGGCAAGTCCATCCTGTGCATATATAAATTGAACACACGCATGAGTGTAGATGGCCTTCGAAGCTTTTAGAACGAGCACTGCCACAGGATACGAGCAGTGCACGCGTAACAAGTGGACACATTAGTCATTTAAACATGCGTGCCAATGCATTTGACGCGGCTATCGGAATAAGCAGTCTCCAAATGCTGGAATGCATGCGCTTCAAAACGCTAACGATCCGCTGCTAACGCAGGACAACAGCTTACAGCGGACTGAACCAAGCTCCAAACTAATGCACTTGAAAAGAACGCCTACACGGTAGCGTGAGGCACGTCGAAATGTCTGGTACTGGCGTCGCAGTTGCTCACCAGTATACGCGCGAATTAAATTCACATACGTGGATGGTTGGCGCAATACTTTGTATCCGCGTATTTTGGAGAACATGGACTGGAGAAGCACTCGATCATGAGTTGAACGGCACATTTGTTATTTTCCTGCGGTGACGACAAGCCGTGAATAGTTCTCACGTTGTCGTCTACGTTGTCTTCCTTCGTTAGTCGTAGCAAGGAATGGAAATGATGCAAACGCACACGTATTCCAGTACACAACAGCACAGCACACTGCCGAGAAACCCCACCCACCGCAGCCGATCCATCAAATACGTTTGGTATATATATAACCTCTAAAGGAACACGACTGGGCGTAGCGGCGCTGTGGTGTAATGGTTATGATGTGTGTTTTGAATTGTACAAATGCGAGTGTACGCGGGTTCGAATTCACATGATGTATAGAGCGTTGTGATTCTTGATAAGTATGTGATTCCTTTGACAATTGTATTCTAATTAGATTGTGTGACTCCTGATTGTGAAATTTGCGAAGATATTTGCAGATTAAGTGTTAATTCGCTTTTTTTTCTCCTCAGTGGCGTTCGTGACGCATACGCATAGGCCGCTTCAGAGCAGTCACGCCTCACGGTAGGCAGCAAATAGCCAGGAAAAAATGACTTTAAAATCCTGCATAACTTTGCTCACGCCTATTCTGAAGGCCGCTTGGAATCGGGCCAGTGTCTCTGAGGAGCCGCCTACGGAACAGTATATCAGCGGCCCTAATTTGATCTTATTTCCTGCCTGCATGCGTGACCAGGGCTTGGCTAAGAGGGTATTGGGAAGAGTACTAGCACTCTGTTCTGAAGGAGTACAAGCACTCTGTTTGGGGGAGTAGAAGTACTCGGTCTGGCGGTGTACTATCAACCCTGCGGGGAGAGTATTAGCACTCTGCGGAAGAGTACTAGCACTCCCTGTGGGAAGAGTATTATCACTCTGCGGAAGAGTACTGGCAATCCCTTGCGGTGGAGTAACAAAACTCTGTCAGGAGGAGTTGACCTACTCTCTCTCAAAGAGGGTCGATCTACTCTCGAAAAGAGAGTGAAATATGGGACAAGCAGCTACTCCCTCAAAGAGAGTGCCCGGCACTCCCTTACTTTTTAGAGTGTAGGAGGTTGTTGCGCCTACTTCTCTTTTCGTACTCAATTAACTTCAATGCTTGCAGTTGGACAACCGATTCCAATTTATCAATTCTTTTGCTCATTTCCTCAAACATTGTCAAAATTCCTTGTAAATTATCAGTTTTAGCACTAACAGCAGCCATTTTCTCTCTCATTCGGTCCATCTTGCGGTCGCTTTCTTCCAGCCTATCGATACTGACCTGCAACATCTTATTAGCGTTGGGCCCAGGGTTCTATTCTATGTCACCTGATACAAGCAATAACATGAGCATCGACCAGCAATTAGACCAAATAGCAGAACACTTTTGAGGGCAAGGCAGGACCAACATCGCTACGATAAGCGGGCAAATTGCCTAGCTGAATGACCTGCACGAGCAGTAATGGCGCTTCCGGCATGTTGCCCGCCGGTAAGCTGCCGTGCCCTCTGAGAAAATCGATGCGGGGCTGGGCCTTTTCTAAGTTGTCCAGCGATGACGTCACTTATGTAGGGTGGGCGTTGACAAGTAGACGGTCCGCAGTGATATTGCCACATTGCGGCACGTCGAAGAATCCTGGTTGAGTCTTTTTGTTTGGTGTAGACACCCCGACGAGAAACCACGGCAAAACCTGCACAAGCAGTAATGGCGCTTTACGCCTGTTGTCCGCCGGTAAGCTACCGCGCCCTCTCTAAAGCTACATAGGCACAATGACACAACTAGATACAACTGTTAAGCGCAATATTTTTTCTGGGATAAATTCTTGCTCCTTCAACTCATCCGAGATCATCAACTGTAGCACCCAAGTAGTGCAGCACTACCAGAACAAAGGCATGTAGTGTGCCCACCTGAATTCTTGTGCTTATGCTAGTCTTCTTCTTTACGATAGGTGCTATGGACTAACTCCCTTGGTTGTTATGATGTCTACTGGGGTTGTCACTGGAATTCCCAAATTTCTTGCTAGAATATTGCAAATAATGTTATCAGTTTGCTGCGAATATTCAAACATACAATCAAAAGATTAAATTGAATTGAATCGTGTGGTTTTACGTGCCAAAACCACTTTCTGATTATGAGGCACGCCGTAGGGGAGGACTCCGGAAATTTCGACCACCTGGGGTTCTTTAACGTGCGCCTAATTCTAAGTACACGGGTGTTTTCGCATTTCGCCCCCATCGAAATGCGGCCGCCGTGGCCGGGATTCGATCCCGCGACCTCGTGCTCAGCAGCCCAACACCATAGCCACTGAGCAACCACGGCGGGTAATCAAAAGAATGGCAGTCCACAATTACACATTTCAGCTACTCTGCTGAAGGTACAGTCGTGGTGAATACTGATCCTGAAGAGCGCGATCTAGCCAACAGGTGCCATGATTGGCTAACACCTGCTCAATGTCTGCGTACTGTATTTAGAGCTGGCGTCCACGCCTTCAAGTTCACCTTCCCACTTGTGAAGGCAGTCCTATGTTAAATTTTCTTCTTACATGTTATGACAGTGATTGAGTGTATCTGCTTCAATAATCTTCTAGTGCTTGGCTTCTCAGATTTACGGGATGGCGCTGTTGGTGTCTTGTTTTTCCCAACAACAGCGCGAGACCTAGTAATGGGTAGCCCAAATATATATTTGAGAAAACCAAAACGAATTCCGCAGTAAGAAGCTAAAGGGGTGTTTTGGTGGAGACCAGTGGCCAAGTAAGGATATGAAAGAGGAGGAAGAAAACTCGAGTCTTTCCACTTGAACAGTGGGAGGCACAACTCCCACAATTAAATACGACTCGTACTTATTTTACTTCTTTAAAAGAGATTAAATCATTGGCAAGTGTTCACTGGCAGTCAGGGGGGAAGATCTGTCCTAGACTAAATGTTTGCTTCGTTTTTGGCAGGCTCTGCAAGCTGTGGGACAGTATCAGCTGGAAAACCGCTCGTATCTTCAACGGCTATCATCTTCGCAACTGTTCCTGGTGACTGATCTACGCATGCGGATCTCGCGGAAGCTGCAGTTTCGACGTAGCAAGCCATTCTTGACTTCACTGGCTCTGAACCTGCCAATAATGCCCCCCTGGCGTCGATCACCGATTATTTAAAGGCCATCAACTTCGTGGATCGTTGCAGTCAGCGGCAAACCTTTGTCCTAGACTAAAGGTTTGCTTCGTTTTTGGCAAGTGAGTGTTGATTACACCTGTTGTAATTCATCACTTTTCGGGTTTTGCCGCTGATTGCACCATGTCTTCTCTGTGTACTTCTTGCTCAAAAGCCATACCGAAAGATGGAAGACTTATGAGTTGTTCTACCGGTGAGGGCGAATTCCGCCAAGGGAAAAACTGCTCGTCAGTTTCTGATAATGCCTACAAGAAGATGAGCACAGTAACACGTGAAACGTAGAAGTGTCCTTCATGCAAGGTTGATTCGATTAAGCAACCAGACGAAGCATGCAACCCAGGTGATGGTTCATTCTCACAGCAAGTGTCTGCTCGGAATATGAAACTAGACTCTTTGACTACAACTGTTTCAACATTGATGATGAAAATTGAGGAACTATTGTTGTTCACGGAAGCTAGTGAAAAGGTTGCTTCGGCAGTCGAGCTTGGGGCTCAGAGTCGGCCGAAGTGAACGGACATGCCGTCGGCGCGCTCCGCAACCACCGAGACTACGCGACCTTCACCGACCGCCCTTGACCGCCCTTGCCCGGGCCGCTTTCGTCGGGAGTCATATGGGAAGCGGCTTTCTCGCCGTTTCCCACTGACCGCCTTTTCTTCCCGGGACTTTTTCCCCCTCCCCGCGCATCTAGAGCTCTGAAGCAGTTCCATCGGTGCTGCCCCTGCCGGGGCCATAGCTGCCTTGGCGAGTTTTCTATATCATGAACCAAGAGCGCCAAGCGACCAGCTCTTCCTAGGCCCATGTTCTAAACGGGCGTGCAAAGGGCCTTCGGCCAATTAACCGCTCTGTTTCGGTTGAGCATTTATCTACCGCAACGTCATTTTCCAATGAGCAGAAGACGCAATCTGCGACGGAGAACGCCACCTTGCGTTCCTCGACAACAACGAGGACGCCCGAGGTGGATACCGCGGGACTGGCCGCTGATCCCCCATCGTCGCCAATTTTCCCTCCCAACAAAGAGAGGTAGACACTCCGACCGGGGTAAGGATGGAGGAAGATGCTACCCTGAACATTTACGACGATACACCTGACGACGACACAGGTGGCTGTTGGAAGGCAGTCATACATAAGCGACGCATCCGTCAAGGGGGCACCGCACCGCTACGAGCATGGCCACAGGAATGCCTTTCTTCTTGCTGCAGGCTTTTTTGCTGTCGGAAATCTCGCCGATGTTATCCTGCCTTGGCTGCAACGTCACCATCGGCGCAGGAATTTGCGAAGAGCCGGGCTGGAACCAGCGTGTAAACATCGTCCAACCGTCCTCGCCTTTTCCAACCCTCGACCGGATCTTCGCCTGGCAACCCCATGCCACTATCTGTGCGGGAGCATTGCCTTGACAACAAAGGCACCCAACCTTCACGAACTACTTGGGGCACCGCACCGCTACGAGCATGCTCACAGGAATGCCTTTCTTCTTGCTGGAGCTTGGTTATTTGCCGGGCGCATCTTGCACTCGCTCTAGCGATCCATGCTTACTTGCGGTGTCGTGCCCCTCAGACACATTCAAACGTTGCCAAGTGTTTTTGTATCGGTGCATATGTTCTTTCGCCGTCAATGCTCACTTTGACTCTTTGCTTCTTGTTCTGTCAGGCGACATCGAGTTAAATCCTGGTCCTCCCCCGTCCCTTGACTCTATTGCTGAGTGTTTGTCACGCTTAGAACTTGCACAAAATTCCGTTCTCTCCGAACTTGCAATGATTCGCACTTCCCAGTCGAATTTCCAAAGCTTGGTCAGTAGCCTTTCATCGCGCGTTGATGCTCTGGAAAAAATTGTCGCAACGAGTCAGTGCAATGATGTCAGTCTAACGCCTAATTCAAACTCGGATATTCACAGGCTTTCATCCGAAATTCGAATCCTCAAAGAAAAATGTGACGATTCCGAAAACCGACTTCGGCGAAATAACCTGCTGTTCTTCGGACTGCCCGATGCGGCGGATGTAACATGGGAGCAATCTGAAATGGCCGTAATTTCTTTCTGCTCAGATAAGTTAAGCATATCAATCAATTCCGCCAACATTGAAACAGCGCATCGCTTAGGCCGCTTTGAGCAAGGGAAGAAACGGCCAATAATAGTCAAATTCGCGCATTTTAAAGATAAATGCAAAATCCTTTCTGCTGGCCCTAAGCTCAAGGAAACTGACTTTTCAATCCGTGCAGGTTTTTCAGCGCGTGTGCGTACAGCTCAAAAGAAACGTCGTGCGTCCGGCAAATAAAGTGGCTTAAAATACAAAATACGGTATGATAAGTTAACCATAGGCAACAAGCAGTATGTCTACAATGCTGATACAGATTCCGTGCTAGAGCATGGGTCATAGCGGTCACTATCTACTTCAAGGCTCCCCTCCCACCGTCAGCCACTTTTGCCTTCGTCACGCCCACATGTTTGTGAAACTATGGCGTTTGTTTTAGCAAACATTCGTAGCTATCTTCCAAAGAGAGAGTCAGTGGAAGCGTTTCTTGATGACAACTGCACCGATATCGCTATATTTACAGAATCGTGGCTGTCCGTAAATATCCTAGACGAGGAATTGCTTGACAACAATAAACTGTTTTTCATCTACAGACGTGACAGGGTTTCGCGCAGGGGTGGGGGTGTTTTAGCCGTTATTAAAACCAGCCTTAATTCTTCTCTTCTTACGACTCATTCCTGCCATGAAATTCTTTGTATCAGAATTACGCTTTCCACAACCACATGCATAGTTATTGCATGTTATCGCCCTCCTGACAGCGACAGTTCCTTTACTACTGATATTTACTCGGTTCTGCTCGATCCTAATACTCGTTTTCCTAAAGCCAATTACATCCTCTGCGGTGACTTTAATTTCCCTGACATTGACTGGGGAAACTTGTGCGCATTTTCTCGTCAATCGAAAGATTTCCTTGACGTTGTCATGACATTCATCATCATCATCATCATCATCATCATCATCATCATCATCAGCCTGGTTACGCCCACTGCAGGGCAAAGGCCTCTCCCATACTTCTCCAACAACCCCGGTCATGTACTAATTGTGGCCATGCCATGCCTGCAAACTTCTTAATCTCATCCGCCCACCTAACTTTCTGCCGCCCCCTGCTACGCTTCCCTTCTCTTGGGATCCAGTCCGTAACCCTTAATGACCATCGGTTATCTTCCCTCCTCATTACATGTCCTGCCCATGCCCATTTCTTTTTCTTGATTTCAACTAAGATGTCATTAACTCGCGTTTGTTCCCTCACCCAACCTGCTATTTTCTTATCCCTTAACGTTACACCTATCATTCTTCTTTCCATAGCTCGTTGCGTCGTCCTCAATTTGAATAGAACCCTTTTCGTTAGCCTCCAGGTTTCTGCCCCGTAGGTGAGTACTGGTAAGACACAGCTATTATATATTTTTCTCTTGAGGGATAATGGCAACCTGCTGTTCATGATCTGAGAATGCCTGTCAAACGCACTCCAGCCCATTCTTAGTCTTCTGATTATTTCATGACATGTCATGACATTCAACCTCAGCCAAACAGTAAACTTTCCCACACGTAGCAGTAACACCCTTGATTTAGTCTTTACGTCCAGCCCTGAACTCATCCAATCCATGTCGAGCACTGACGGTATCAGTGACCACAAAACAGTTATTTTCAACCTATCCCTTCCGTTTCCCCAACGGCAGCGCTCTGTTAAGTTCATTCGCGATTATAAACAGGGAGACTTCGCCCGTATCAACTCAGAGCTTGAGAACTTTTTTTTTTCATTTCAGGCTATCCGCATCTAATAGCTCTGTCGAGCAAAACTGGCTAGCTTTCAAAAATAAATTTTCAGAACTGGTTGAAACCTATGTTCCACGGATATGCATTCGCGGCGACTCCAACAAGCCCTGGTATTGTAACTCCTTACGGAGGCTTTCTCAAAAGAAAAAGCGTCTTTTTCGTGAAGGTAAAGGAACTGCGCTGGCTTTTAAATAGAAGAAATATTTTGTGTGCCTACAGGATTACACGCGTCTCCTTAGGTGTACAAAAAGAAAGTTTTTTCAGAATGATCTGTATGGCATTCTACTAACAAATCCAAAGAAATTCTGGCGGATGTTATCACCCAAATCAAGCAACACTCATTGCATTACCCTTTTATATCCTGATGGCTCACAGGTGCCTCTAGAACTTCGATCTGACGTCATGAACTCTTATTTTACATCAGTCTTCACACATGAGCCTACATGGAATACACCACACCAAACATTTTTTAACTTTCCTGCGATGGCCCCTATCAACATCACTACTGCTGGCATTTGTGCTCTAATAGACAAACTAAATTTGTCCAGTGCCGCCGGGCCGGACAACATCACTGCGAAGATAATAAAACACACAAAAATGTATCTTCTCATTTTGTAAAGATAATTTTTGATCAATCTCTTGCGAACAGTTCTATACCTAGTGACTGGAAAATTAACAAAGTTGTTCTTGTGTTCAAGGCTGGCAGCCGGAGCGACCCGTCGAACTATCGTCCTATTTCGTTAACTCGCATACCATGTAAATTTCTTGAGCATATTATATACTCGCATATTGCATCCCACCTGAATTCCAACTCCTTCTTCTTCAAAAATCAGCATGGCTTTCGTCATGGCTATTCATGTGAATCACAGTTATTCGAGTTTACTATGGACCTTCACATAAACCTTGATTCTTTGTTCGAAACCGATGTCATCTACCTTGATTTTTCCAAAGCATTCGACCCTGTTCCACATCAACGTCTCATGTACAAACTTTCAGGTCTTCACCTTCACCCACTTGTTTTAGACTGGATTCACAACTTTCTCACATCTCGCTCTCAGTTCACCGTAATAGGCGGACTTCCTTCAATTTCTACTTGAGTCACCTGCGGAGTACCACAGGGGTCTGTGTTGGGCCCGCTTCTTTTCTTAATTTTTATTAACGACCTCCCACTCAACACCTCATCCACCATCCGCCTTTTCGCAGATGATTGCATTATCTACCGGCATATAAATACTAAAGACGATCGAGCTGCCCTCCATAACGATCTGAAGCTTATTGAAAATTGGTGCACATCGTGAATGATGGAATTAACACTAGAAAGTGCAGTTTCATGCAAATTTCTCGGAAGCGGTCTAATTTAATTTAGCCTTACTCTTTATTTTCTGAGGACCTATTGCAGGTATAAACTTATCGTTATCTTGGCATCAAAATCAATAGCAAATAACCTTGGGTTGATCATATCACAAAAATCACGGCCGACGCTTCACGTACACTTGGTTTTATCAGAAGATCACTTCCCACTTGCCCCACTAACATACGAAAACTGGCATATGAAACTTTTGTCCGCAGTAGGCTTGAATATGCATCCGCGCTCTGGAGTCCTCATCAGTCCTACATAATTAAGATGCTTGAATCCGTCCAGAACCGTGTAGGACGCTTCATATCGTCGACATACGACTTTCATTCCAGCGTAAGCTCCATTAAACTATCACTTAGCCTCACTTCCTTAGCTCTCAGACGAAAAGTTGCACGCCTGTGTTTATTCCATAAGTTATATTTCAATTTCCCCTATCTGCGTGGTTCCCTTATATCTCCTCCCATTCGTACATCGCGCCGCCTATTCAATTCAAATAGCGTCCAACGACTTCATGGCTCCACTAATGCTTTTAACAAGTCCCTCTTTCCGACCGCAATTGAAGAATGGAACCTCCTGCCCGATTCAATAACTAATGAGCACGACGCGACAAGGTTTAAGGCGACGTTGTTAAATCAGCTGGGTTGACATATTTCTTTTTGCTCCGATTTGTGTTCACGAAATTTTATCCCTTATCCTGTATTGAGGTTTTTTCTTCCCTGTAACCATTGTGTATTCGCCCTGCTGCCCTAACCTTTCGCCGACATGTGTGGCGCTCGTGGCTTCAAGGCAATATTGGCAAGCACCGTGTTAACTATAGCGTTCCTTGCTTCTTTTTATGCCCCTGTGTTGATTGTTATGTTTTTATCTTTGTTCTTATTATACCTTGCATACGCTCCCCCCTTATGTAATACCCCGACAGGGGCCTTTAAAGGACAATAAATGATCATGATTATGATAATTATTATTATGATGATGATGAAACGTTCGCTAAGACGCAACCCTCCGAGAACATCTTGGACATTCCGGACGCCTCCCAGCCTACCGTACGCAAGCGCAGTCCGAATCAGAACTTGCCTCAACTTCCTTTGCACGATGAAAAGATAATTCTGCGGCCTCACGGAGGACTTTGCCTCGATAAGTGGACGCGCCCAGAACTCGCCAGTGCTCTACGGAGTGCAGCCGGCTTGACCACCGACGATCGTCAGGACATCATATTCCGACTGTGACCTCAGCAGCACTCGGCAATCATCAGCACACCCCAGTGACACGTAGCCGACGCATGGTACAAGGTGAAGGAGCTAAACCTTGGTCAGCGGGTCTATCCCATCAGAACATATTTCGCGGCCCCAGACAACTCATGAAAGGGAATTGTTCCCGGTCTTTTGCCCGGTACACCGTCTTCCAAGCTGGTGGATGAGTTTTTGGCTCCTGGAACTCAAATATTTCAAGCACGAATGATGGGTCAAACCAACGTTGCGTTGGTAACATTTGAAGGACTTAAAGTGCATCGCTACGTGCGTTTCTATGGTGCAGAACTCCGCTGCTACCCCCATCAACCCCGCCAACTGGTCTGCAAGATATGTCACAAGCTCGGCCACTGGGCTGAATACTGTCCTACGTCGCACGTGGTCATTTGCGCGACGTGCGGGACTGACAACCCCACCCCGTCACATCCGTGCACCCCAAACTGCAGATCCTGTGACGGGACCCACCCTACAGTGGATCCAAACTGCCCGCGACGTGCTAGGCAGACACTGAATAAAGCTTGGATGCGGAAAGCTCTCGAGAAAGCATTGTGAACTCCAACCCTCCAGCCATCCGACCACTACCACAGATACGGCGGAGACCCGCACGTCGCGCGTCCCAACGAAAGAGACCAGACAAGTACGGTCGGAGACCCGTTCGAGATCCCGTGGCAAGTTCCGGACCCGCTCCAAGTCTGGGTCCCGATCCCGCGAGGCATCGGTGCGCCTCCCAGAGAGGCGCCGTCCTTCCCCATCTTCCCAACAACCCTACAAGGCCCTGCAGACAAACGCCCCAGCCAAGGTGACCCTGGTCCCTTCAGCGGTGCAGCGGACCCCGGAGAAGAAAACAGCAATGGAGGCACCTCGGGAGGTAGGGCGGGCGGAGGGTCCCCCACAGCTTGCTCCGCCCCGTAAATCTCTCCCTACCCCTCCCCCAGTTACGAATTCGTTATCAAATGGTGATCCTGTAATAGAAATAGCCTGCCTACGTCGTGACCTGGAGGCGCGCTGTGAGCGCCTGCACAAACAAATGGACGCGCTGGTGGCAGACATGAGCACTAGTATGCAGGCGGCTCTGGACAGGATAGAACGCCAAATGGAGGCCCTTCAAATAGGGATTACGGAGCAAGTAAAATCATGTATAGAGTGCACTTTCGCACGCATGCAAGTTCCTGAGCTGAGCGGTAACAACGAAAGCGCGCTTTCCGACCAAGGCTCTCGGCCGCAACCTTCAAATGTGGGCACCCGGCGCCCGCATCCCTATGCACGACCGCCTGCTTCCTCTCGCGATGATGACGGCGCCACGTAACGCGGAGCACCTAGTGGTGTAGCAGTGGAATTGTAGGGGATTCCGCCGAAAACGAGGTTCCCTACAGCAGTATATCGCCACATCCACGAACCCTCCCGATGTCATCCTCTTACAGGAAGTCAATTGCACCCCTTCTTTATCCGTCTACAGCACGCTCTCGGGTGGCTCTCCTCTTGTGGGAGCCTTAGTTTCGAAACATGTTACATGTCGCATGCATACCACTAACATTGACATTCTTCACCAAATATTGGAAATAGTTACGCAAGGTAAACGCAGCGAGAGTCTGTTTATACTCAATGCATACACTTCCCCCCGTTCGCGAACGCACTGTTTTCAGCACCTACTAACAGAATTTGGTAGGTTCGGATGGGTTTGTGTGGTGGTCGGCGACTTTAACGCTCCGCCTACTGCATGGGGTTACGTTAAATCGCAGGCTAAAGGGACCCGCTTATGGAATGCCATCTGTAACATGAGATACACACTGCTTACCGACGCAGAGCACCCCGCTCGGATAGGCAACAGCGTATCTCGTGACACCTGCCCTGACCTTACCTTCGTGCGCAATACTGGCCCAGTCGTTGCTCACGGGCCTTTAGAGGAGCACCTTGGTAGTGACCACTACATTGTGGCGACCGCCTTGTCATTACGGGGTGCGCGCAGGCCCGAACGAAATGTGCTTATAACGGATTGGGCGAAATTCAGGGAACGTCGCCAGGACCCACTTGAGCGCCAAGGGTACGAACGCTGGCTTGACTCTCGCATATGATCTAGAGGCCACCACGAGCACACTGCGCACCACAACCGAGACACCCGACATAGACCCGCATTTACTTCATCTTTGGAACGCCCGCAGAGGGTTGACACGACGATGGAAACGACAACGCCTGAACCGCAAACTTAGGAAACGTATAGATCAAATTACACGAGAATCTCAGGAGTATGCAGAGATCCTTACGAGGAATAACTGGCGAGGATTTTGCGATCGCCTCTCAGGCACATTGAGCACAGCAAAAACGTGGTCGATTCTTTGCTCACTCACAGAACCCACCGCAACAAAGGGAAAAACATTTCAACAGCTGCACATCCTAATGCACGAGTACAGGGACGATGTCTCGACACTCCTCAGGGAGTTAGAGAAGCATTTCATACCCACAGGGCCGCCGCCGCAGTACCCTGACTATCCTTATGTAGGCGAGACGAACGAATTGCTCGATGCAGACATCACATCTGATGAGGTGCAGGTGGTCCTAGAAGACCTACGCCGCAACACGGCACTGGGAGCCGACCACATCCGATTCACTAGCCTTCGCAACCTCAGTGACGCGGATATTAAACACCTCACCCATATCTTCAATGATTGCTGGCGCAAGGGCATGCTTCCCCTAGCATGGCGACACGCCGACATCACACTGATCCCCAAACCGGGCAAGCCTATTAAGGTTGAAACTTACGACCCATCTTCCTACCATTCTGCATTGGTAAGCTCATGGAGCATGTACTCTTGCGGCGTCTGCAGCCCTTCCTCGAAGAAAAATCATTCTTTTCTAACTCTCAATTTGGATGTCGGGCTCATCTGTCTGCCAAAGATGTGCTTTTACATTTGAGGGAGGGGGTCATAGGACCTCCGTCGTCCGCCCAAACGAAAACACTCATCGCCTTAGTCCTAAAAGGGGCCTTGGATAATGTTGAACAGGACCTTATCCTTCGCAATGTTGTACATTCACATTGTAGAGTTCGTATGTACAACTATATCGGCGCATTTCTTTGAGATCGCACAGCCACCGTAGGAATGGGACCGCATCGATCCGATACGATTCACCTTGTAGGATGTGGGACACCCCACGGCTCAGTTCTTTCCCCTACTCTAATATAGTGCTCGCAGGGCTCTCCCGGCTACTCGACCAGATCTCTGATGTCGCCCACGCTATTTATGCGGACGACATTACTATCTGGTCGACACGGGGTTCCGACGGAGCCATCCAGGACCCACTGCAGCAAGCAGTCGATACAGTTTCCGAGTACGCGAGAAAATGCGGCTTAAGATGTGCTCCGGAAAAGTCGGAGCTCATAATCATTCGCCCCCGGCGCCGTTCCTCTACTCGCTTTATCATTGTCCACGTGGATGGCACACCGATACCACTGGTTAATCGTGCTCGTATCCTTGGCCTACACGTCCAAGCTGATGGCTGGTCAATCTACACTGTTTCTCTTCTATCCAGACAGATTGAGCAAATTCTGGCCATGATTTGGAGGGTCTTCAACAGGCGCTCGGGCCTTCGAGAAGAGGACCTGCTGCGGTTGGTGGAGGCAGGCATGATCAGCCGCATTACATACCATCTCCCATTTCAGCGGTTGACCCAAGCGCAACAACTTCGCATAGACGCAATGATTCGCAAGCGACGAAGCTGGCCTATGGCCTCCCGAATTATACTTCCACACGCTGTCTCCTGAACTTAGCGACACATAACACACTAGGCGAGCTGCTGGAGGCACATTGGGTCAGCCATCGACCGCGCCTCCTACACACTCGTACTGGCCGCCATCTCCTCCCGCGGCTAGGATACTCTGTCCCACCCCTTGAGTCTAAAACCCGTCCAACGATCTTGTCGTCAGCGATACGCCAAGCACTAAGTATTCATCCATTGCCACGTAATATGCACCCCGAGCATGACAAAGGGCGGCGCAAAGCCCGTGTAAGTTGCCGGGGTGCCCTGGCTGTGGCAGCTCATCCACAATTTTCCACGTCCCGAATGAGTGCACTGCAAACCTCTTTCCTCCCTTCCCAACTTTCCTTAACCCCCTACGCAACAAAGAGCTCTGGGACGATGCCCTCCGCGACGGACCTCCCAAGGTCCTCCGAGCTGTGATACAACGGGCTCGAAACATCGCCGGAATCGTCTTAGGGACCCTGGACTGACGGTTCCTCCCACACTGCTCTAGCCATTCAAATATTATTAATAAATATGTTTTGCTCTCTCTCGGCAGTCGAAGACATACGGTCCGCTATCGATTTGCTTTCGTCAAAGTATGACTCGGTGCTTGCTAAAGTGGCCACTATTCAGAATGAACTTGCAGACCTTCGATCACAAGTTCAATCGCTCGCTTCAACAGTAGTTTCCCAGACACAGGTGACTGACAGGATGAGTGGGGAAATAAATTATCTCGAACAATACAGCAGAAGATGTAAGTTCGAGATTCACTTGGCAGGCAAGCTAAACATAACTGATTTTCAAAAAGCAGATATCTCGGCAGTGCATAGGCTGCCATCCAGAGGCGACTATGTTCCACCGATTCTAGTGCAAACTCGCTCAATTTCTGTTAAGCAGAAATGGCTCGGGGCCCGGAAGGGCCTTCCTGATTTGGTGCATGACGATAAGTCTCCTCGGCTGTTTTTCATCGATAACCTGTCTCGGGCTAATAGCGAGCTGTTCCGTCTAGCAAGGTCTCGTGGTAAAGAAAAGGGTTTTGAGTTTGTCTGGACCAAAAGTGGGAAGGTCCTTGCAAAACAGTCCGAAGGTGCACCTATCATTCGAATCAACAAGCTTTCGGATCTTCAAAAACTAACATAACCATGTCTGACATTGGTTTCGTGAAGTGTTCTGATTTTTCTGAAGTCCAGAAGTTCTTTCAGCATCACACAGGCAATTCATTTCAGTTTACTCACGTTATTATTCACGGTATGCGGAAGCATTAGGACCATTTTTGTGCGCTGACTCACCCTTTTCATTCAAATTTTGACGTTGTTGCTCTCTTGGAAGTGAACGTTTCGTCAGATGTGTTATCCCAATTCTCGCTGCCAGGTTACCAGTTACATTCTTATACTCGTCTACAACGAAGAGGAGGAGGAATCGAAGTCTTTGTTAAAGATTCGTGCTCCGTTTCCGAAATTAGTATTCCTTTTACTCAAGCAGAAGTAGTTGCGCTCCGCCTAAGTACACTTTGGTTGTCGTTGATTCTACTCACAATTTGCCGCCCTCCGTGTTGTAACGGTCGAATCTTTTTAGCTGAGCTTGATTCTGCAATATCATCATTTTCCAGTGAAGAACACGTGTGCACTATCGGGGATATGAATATCGATATTGTACGCCCAACTGTGCCAACGGTCGCTGATGATCTTGACACTTTATCAAAGTGGGGACTGGAGACTAAAATCCACAGCCCTACACGTGACGAATACTTATCTGGGCAGCTGGTCTCGTCTTGCATCGAGCACTAAACGTGCGTTCTCAAAACCTGTTGGTGCGGTCTGCCCTGGTTGTAGTCAAGCTTGTAGACCGCTATTTCCTCTGCTGCTCGTTAACGGATGGTTCCAGCCACCCTGCACCTTTGCGCAGCCAGCAAAACGTATCAGTACTTGATTATAAGCGTTTCGATGAAAGAATAGCAAAGTATGATTGTGATTCTTTTATTTACAATGTGTCCCCGGCAAACTTATATGACAGTTTCGTCGAGGTTTTTCGTTCACACAAAGGCGAATCTACACGCATAGTGATCGTTAAGCAATGAAATTTAGATAATAAGTGGATGTCACCCGTAATAATGGAAGCCAAAAAATATAAAGATCTGCTCTTGGCTCGATCGAGACGTGCTCCAAGCTGTTCTAAACTACGACTGCATGAACGAAACCGAGTTATTGCCATGATCCGCCTGGCCAAGCGCAACCACTTCAGGGCTCAGTTTAACGACGCACGTTTTAACAGCAAGAAAACATGGTTATTGGTATATAACCTGAAAGGAGTGAGCGCTGCTATTTATAGTGATACATGTTTCATATCTCATTTCCATAAAGATGGACAGAGCATTTCGAATGACTTTAACAAACTATTTTCTCTGGTCTCTGGTGCACCTCGTACCCCGCCTAACGACTGTCCTACGCCTCCAGTGTGATGGAATCTGCTTTCCTTCCTGACATTACCGAAAGTGATTTAAGGTGTATACTTTTCATTCTTAAACATATCAAATCTCCTGGTCATGACGGCCTCACTGTTTCTGAATTGTGCAGAAATCTTGAAGCGATTAAAGGTGTCCTACTAGTTATCCTTAATAGTATCATTTCCAGGGGTATAATACCGGCTTCAATGAAAACTGCTAAAGTTATACCTTTGTATAAGTGTGGCTCCAGAAACATGATGAGTAATTACCGACATATCTCTATTCTGCCATGCAATGGTCAAATTTTTCAAAAGCATCTACTACTTACTACGAGGAATTTTTTGAATACGCACAATGTTCTATCACCTTGTCAGTATGGCTCCATACCAGGAAAAGGAACAACAGATCTTTTTGACGAATTCTCTGACATACTAAATTCAGCTTTTGATAAGAATGAAGTCGTATGCTCTCTTTTTCTTGACGTAAGCAAGGCCTTTGATAGCATCTGCCGTGTTCTTCTGCTTGATAAACTTTCTACATTGGGATTTTGAGGTTTGTTTTTGCATTTACTTACTAACTTTTCACAAGATAGGCGCCAATATGTGTCGATTTCAAGATTCCATAGTGATTTCACTGCAATTATTTCTGGAGTCCCGCAAGGTTCTATGTTGAGTCCTTTGTTATTCAATCTATACGTTAATGATCTTGCTAACAATGTGCCTGTTTCGTTGTCCCAGTATGCTGACGACACTGTCATTGTTGCGCGCGCAAAGAAATACACTGATGTTGTTACAGCATTACAGACGGCAGCTATTAAAGCCATGGACTGGTTTAAGTCTAATCTTATCAATGTTAATATTTCCAAAACGCAACTTATATGTTTTCATAACCCTTTAAAAATTGAGTTGAATCATCCTGTTTATGTGCATACTTCCTCCTGTTCTCATTGTAACTGTGTACCAGTAAAATATGCGCATTCGGTCAAATATCATGGCCTGATCTTCGACAGTGATGTCTCTTGGAACTCGTACCTTTCTTTTGTTTGTCAAAGACTTCGTGCTGTATCTTGTGTCCTGTATAATATTAGATATTTTATGCTTTTTTCTGTCTGTAAATGTGTTACACATGCTCTAGCCTATATATAGTGTGCTTAGATACGGAATCACTGTTTATGGTCACTGCACGGTTCGCTGGCAGCGCAGGGTGAATTCGCTTCTGCGTTTACTTTTAAAGAATATTGCCTACGACCTACCCATTGGTAATAACTTCAATATTTTTAGAAGATTAAAGTTTCCAAATTTTAACGCTTTATTAACAGAAAATATTGTGCTTAAACATTTCTGGTACAGTCAGTTCACCATTCCATATGTTCCTGCACGTGATTTAAGACCAAAATACCGTTAATGCATTCCTCGCTCCTCTACCCGGTACGGAAAGCGCACACGTCAATACTGTGTACCTGCCTGTTTCAATAGTATGCCACCTAGTGTATTTCGCATGAGAGCAAAATACACCCTGAAAAAGAATTTTTGCGGCATGTCTCCGCGTTGCTTCCTGCCCCATAATGATTTAATCGAGTGTTACTGTCTTAATTTCGCATTGCTGTCATCCCTTTTGATGTTGTAATAGTTATGTCTCTATATCTGTCTCTCTGAGCTGTTAAATTTCCTTTTTTTGTTTGTCGAATTCATTGCAACACCTCTATTTTTCCTTTGTTTTGCTAATGTTCGCTGCCTACCAGGCGCTGCCACTCAAGCCCTTGGTGAGGCTTTGGTAGGTCTGATTTTGGTGTACGAGAATTGATATGAATAAATGTACTATCTATCTATCTATCTATCTATCTATCTATCTATCTATCTATCTATCTATCTATCTATCTATCTATCTATCTATCTATCTATCTATCTATCTATCTATCTATCTATCTATCTATCTATCTATCTATCTATCTATCTATCTATCTATCTATCTATCTATCTATCTATCTATCTATCTATCTATCTATCTATCTATCTATCTATCTATCCATCTATCTATCTATCTATCTATCTATCTAACAAACACCGCATGAAGCAAGCTTGCTGCGCATATTTCACCAGCTTCTGCATCATTGTTTCGCATTATGAGGGAAACTGTAATTTTCTTAATGCCACAATTTGCCCAATTTTGTGTTTTGCAGTATGATGTTAGCAGGGCTATTAAGACACTCAAATACTCGTGAATAGTAGTAGCGAAAAAAATAAAAGTAGGAAAGCAGTGGCCTTTTGTGCGCAGACTATGCATACACTTGTTGTAATTTATTCCCTATCTGCTAAACCATTCTAAGCAAGAAAACTTCATACAGAATTATTGTGCAAAGTGAGACTACAACTAAACCAGAGGTATGCTTGGCAAGCAAAGTATATTTATGTGGTGACATTTCCTGCGGCCCTGCTATTGGGCTTTCTTTCCTACCTTTTCTGCTGTGCAGATTCATCAAGTTACGAGACAGTTCGACAATTTTAATCATTGAGAGACTTCGCAAAACCTTTTTTGGTTGTTTTTGCTGGGTTTAAGGCTCTGCACATTGCATTTTAGGGCTCGTTTTCCGTGTTTCTCGCTCTTCTTTTTGACGGGTAAGGCGTGTTAACATTTTTTGCATCCTGTCAAGTACGTGGTGCCGTAGTGTTCTTGGATGAAGTCTTGCCCTTTTATTCTGTACAATATGATCTCGGTTTTGTGTGTCGAAGGCCATTTTAAATTTGAGTGTGATTGTAGCATTTTTCTAAGTTTTGCCTCTGCCACCCAAGCTTGAATGTTGCTACCCACTGCTGGTGGCCTGACACATGTGAATTTTTTTTTCAATTAAAGGAAGTATGTCACTTATCCTGTGCACTGCTTGTCTTTCTTCTTGAATTAGAATTTTATGCCCATATTTGCTCTTTTGTTGCCATTACAGATTAGGAATGGCTATCATATTTGACACAATTTAACCATATTGCACACAATGTGGGTGATATGTACTTGCAATATATGGCCACCATAAATATCATAAGTGGAAGTTAATAATCCAAAAATAGTGCCTTTGCATGGTGGTGCAGCCATGAATTCCAGCTATAAAGTACCAGCGCTGCAAGTAGCACTGCTTGTGCAGAATATAGCTCAACTCTACTACGTTCAAACATCATTGTTGTTATCTGAATCGTACAGCCCCAGTGCCCGTGAACAACACACATCTGGTGGAAGAGTGGCTTGTACCTGCAGTTCGGCCCAATGAATAACCAAATTGCTGCCCATTTTCATGCTATTAGCGTATTAGTAAAGGCAGTGATTTTTATAGTAGCCTGTTTGCCCATGCAGAAGCCGCCGCGGGTGTGAGGATCTCGTAGGCGTATTCAACTTTGCAGGGGACACAACACCTGGCACATAGTTTGCCACAGGCCATATCTTAGGGGCAAGTTAAGCTTACTCACTTGCAAAGTTACAACCAAGCTTGTTGGATCTCTGTCATAACACGCCAACAAGTCTTAGTGCGCAGGCTACGCACGACCATCTACATATGCCTTCTGTTCAGACAAAGAACTGCTCATTGTAACCAACGAGGATGGAGTGGACAAAAAAACAGCTCCATTAATCTGGTTTCACTGGTATCAACAGTGTTTTGTAAGTGTGCATCGACATACTCCCCTATGCCTTCTTGGGTGACACTAGCAAGGACCAGCTTGGGGCAAGGGGTATTAGACGTCTTTACAAGCTAAAATGTACGCATGCGTGGAGAGCACATTGCGTCCAAAAAGTAGGCACCTCACAGGGATGACAGTGGGCAAAGACAAGCTTCTCTGCTACTAAGCACCCCGCACTGTTGCTATGTAACCACCTCTGAAAGAATCCTTCTCAAAAAGGAAATCATCTTTGTGTATCCATAACGAGGGCAGTCAGGCAAAGCCCCTTCAGCAATACTGCCAGCTTCAAAAGGCCCAGTTTGTACATCCTGAATGCTTTCTTCTTAGATTTGCTGGGTGCAAGCATTCTACTCTCCAAAAATTGCCTTTGAGAGCAGTGACGGTTTGGTGGCAATACAGTTCTGAAGCGATTGCAACATCCCTCCCTTCCTCGTTGGTCTGTAGGGTCACGGTGTTCACGAAGCGACACCATGAGACAAGCAAGGTGACTGGATGCCTCCGAATCTTGTTCGTTTATTACACTGTTCTGCTAGAAACAACCACAAGACCTGAAACCAACAAACTCAAGTTCGGCACTCACGTGGTTTCTGTGGAGGATCCACAATAAAAAGCACAAAACCAGAAAACTTAAGGGAAAAGCTAAAGAACCATTTAATATTTAGTATTGCTGCAGCCCACCCCGTTCATCGTCATGCTACATTCTTTTACTACAGATAGGCATGAACTTCTCCTGTGCACAGCTTACTGCAGACAGCATTAAGTGATGTTCACAATCAGTGCCCGATTTATATATATATATATATATATATATATATATATATATATATATATATATATATATATATATATATATATATATATATATATATATATATATATATATATACATATCTCTATATATTTATATGCACTATGTAATGGCTCAAAAAGGGTCGAAACACTGCAATGGAAGCTTCTAGTAGAAAAGGTGCGTGGAAGAAAGAAAAAAAAAGCTGTGCTGCAACCACCTTAGCTACATCTTGTCCCTTTAATAAAAATTTTGCTTCTATATCGACTTCAAGCTTCCGGTTTAAAGTACCAGTGCACTTACAAACAACGAATCAATTCTCAAAGATCATGTGCGGTCCAACCAGAAGCAAGGGCACGAATCCGCACTGTGCTGCTGCATTGAAGGGAAGTAATGGGTTCAGAAATGGTACATGTGCTTTAGTAAGCTTCCCTGCAATATAGATTTGTAATGTACAAAGAATTGTCAATGAAGCTTACCACGAGCGCATGCCCTTGCAAATTACATCACAATTGCAAATAATGAGCAAAGTGTAAATCTATGTGCACTTTCCACTCTTAGCATGTTCTATTGCACGATGCTTAATTCGACCCCTGTATTGCGGTGTTGCAAGCTACAAAATAAAAGTTGCAGAACTGGACGTTTTAAGATTATCTTTCTCGCAATACACCAATGTTTCGCGGTGTAGTCCAAGCAATGTGCTGCGGTGAAGCATACTAAAAGTGGAAAGGGGCCGGTGTCACAGGACATAATAAGAGTTATTTAATTATACACTCGCGCACCCGCCGACTCTCAGGTCGCCTAAGTGGGCATACAATGCTGGGTAATAGCAGCCCCCTCCAACTTTTAGTACGCTTCACCGCGTAACTAAAAAGTACTGCGGCGAAGAAGTAGTACATTTGTACTGAGTGAATGAACAAATGGTTTTTAGAACAGTACAGAAATAAGCAGGCACCCTGCATCAGTTACCACACGGAACCTTTTGTATACCATACAAAAGGTTCCGTGTGTTCTTGTACAAAGGTTCCGTGTGTTGTTGTTCAAGGTTCCGTGTGTTGTTGTACTATACAAAAGGTTCTGTGTGTTGTTGCGTGTTCCGTGTTGTTTTTTCATCCACTTTAATTTTCATTAATTTATCGTTTCTTCATTCCATTTATTAAGCACAACTGATTTCGCCTATGTTGTCCTTGGTGTCAGTGTTTGTTGGCTTCTCATGATATGAATAATAAAAATCGGGCCTCTCGGTTAACCCCAGTTGCCTTCACCCAAAAAGATCACGTCGTTGTGACGCCTGCGGCAACAAGGACGTTCCACGTCCGCCGCCAAGGTCTATGAGTGGTGGCGCTGGCTAACACTGCCAGGGTTTACTAGTACACATAATTACCCAAGAAAGTGGATGGGGAAAGAGCGCCGCGGTAGCTCAATTGGTAAAGCATCGCACGCGAAATGCGAAGGTTGTGGGTTCGGCTGCCACCTGCGGTAAGTTGTTTTTTCATCCACTTTAATTTCCATTAATTTATCGTTTCTTCATTCCATTTATTAAGCACAACTAATTTCCCCTATGTTGTCCTTGGTGTCAGTGTTTGTTGGCTTCTCATGATATGACTAATAAAAATCGGGCCCCTCGGTTAACCCCCTTTCTTCTCGTTTAATACAAAAGGTAGCTGATTCGCACAGGCCGTGAATCCCACTTATCAATCGTAAAGAATATTATGAGTTATTCAAAATTTCAGAAGCAAAGAAATATGTTTATATGTTTGCGTTCATATTTCTTGCTTAATAAGACTGCAAGAAGTTCCGGAATAGAAAGTAATTTACAACACCCAAACGCGAAGAACACAGTATACGCCTTGTTTTCAACTCGGTCGTCATGCAACTGACATAGCGCACGAAAAAAAATGTGAACATGCGGTGTGTTAGCATCGTAAACTTCATACTAGGCAAGGAGAACACCACAATACCGCGACAGCCGCTAATGAGACCAAAACGGGAGCACATGTCTGTGAATGCGCAAATGGAGCTCCTAAGCCACTCTGCTTCTTCACCACCTCCGCTGCACGGCTGCACCACTCGTTTCAAGCACAGCACACCAAACACACATTCAGCGCTGAACAGTGGGTGGTCGACGAAGTCACATTTACATGACTTGTAGCGAGCAGCACATCCCTCGATGTCCATTGAGCAAAGTTGGACATGGCGACACCACATCGCGGTTTCGCAGAACTTCGCTGCCGAGGCGCTAGGCCACTAGGCCACTTCGACATTTCAATGGTCACCATCACCAGCTTCTGAAGGAAGTATACGGGTCGGACAACGCAGATTCTGTACTGACAGAGCTCACCGAGGCCGAAGCCGCACTGTCGCATCCAATTACTCACGGCTTTCCGCCAAGTACCACAGAACCTACAAGCAACAAACAAGCAGCGCAAGCACAATCACATAAGCAACGTTGAACAATGCGCGGCCCGCGCGGGCCAGTGAACGATCACGCCGAGGACAAACACGCCATGGCGTCGCTCGGCGCCTCCACCGCGTCTTCTAAAAAATCCCTAAACGATCCCCTCCCTAGGCACCTAGGATCAGGTCTCGTGAGGGATTATTGTATGACATTTAGACGCACGCCGCTTTCTCTTTAAGTAGCGCCATCTTTCTGGCTCCCCGGTAAGTTATGTGCGCTGCCAGTTCTTATTTTTGTAGCACTGTGGAATCTAGAGTTTCCCTTTTCTAAAGTTGGTTCTTTATTTCATGGTCAGATTCTTTGTCTGGTCCCCGACTCGAGAAGTCTGGCTCATATTTGCGGCGCTTCGCGCCCCGGCCGTTACGCTTCATGCCGTAGGTCCCGCGTCCGGCCGCCCCGTCCAAGCTACTTCACTGACCCCCAAAGCGCCCACGCCGGCGTCCTTAAAACCTTCACAAGGCTGCGTCAACGAGATCACTGGGGTGGAATGGATTGGTTTGTGCAGCAGTACGTTCGATCATCCATCGCCTCCCAACACAGCAGAACTTTTCCACTACTTCCCCACTCCAGGCGCTACCGTGCCCTGCTCGATCGTTCGACCACGTAGGCATCGACGTCTATGGCCCGCTCCCATACAGCGGATGTGGAAACCGCTCGTTTATTGTTGGCGTCGATCACGTGACGCGCTACACCGAGACCGCGACTCTTCCCGCCGCGACTGCGCGCGACGTTGCAATGTTCATTCTTCGCAACTTTGTCCTTCGCCACGGTACTCCTCGGGAACTACTAAGCCGTAGGGTTCGTGTCTTCTTGTCAGAAGCAATACAATCCTTTCTTCGCGAGTGCCAGATCACTCACCGGAAGTCGACCGCGTATCACCCCCAAACGAACGGTCTCACGGAGCGCTTCAACCGGACACTGGGCGACATGTTCCGGATGCACATCTCGTCCGGCCACACCAATTGGGACACCATACTCCCGTTCGTTACTCTCGCTTATAACACCGCGACGCAAGCGACTACCGTTTTTTCACTTCTTTTTCTATTGTATGGGCGTGAGCATTCGTGTAGTCTAGATACTATCCTGCCCTACCGACGTGATGCTTCCAAGTGCACAACTATTTCAGAAGTCACCCGATACGCTGAAGATTGCCGCCAGCTGGCTCGTTCGTTGACCAGCGAAGATCAGGGGCGTCAGAAGACAAGACGCGACAGTCATCAGGCCACGCCCACCTTGCCTGCTCGTTCCCTTGTTTGGCTATGGATACCGCCTCACACGCCCGGCCTTTCTTCTAAACTACTTGCGCTGTACCATGGTCCGCATTGGATTATCGACGCCTCCTCCACTGTGAACTTTATCGTTGAGCCCGTCACACCATCGCCGGACCTTCATTGTCGAGGTCGCGAGACGGTGCATGTTAGCCAGCTGAAGCCTTATTTTACACCCCTCATCATCTCGGCTCTCTGAGTCGCCAGGATGGCTCCGTTTTACACCCGGGGCCAATGTAATGAAGCTGACGCGCCTCGTGTTTCTGATAGCTGGTCCGCGACGACGACGACGACGACCCCAGCTGTGATTTGGAAGGGAGCTCGGGCTGTTCGCTGCTCCTAGGCTGCTGTTTATTTGCTTTTTTTCACCTTTGAATAAACATCACTACAACACATATATAATCGAGTTCCTTAACTCTAATGATGTTCTATTACCTGACCCGCATAGTTTGTGTAGTGGTTATAGCATTGTGCCGCAATTAGTCGATTTTGCTCATGATATCGCTTTTAACCTAGACATAGGTAATCAAGTGGATGCCATATTTATTGATTTCACCAACGCTTTTGACTTTGTGATTCATTGTAAACTACTGGTAAAATTCAACGCCATATTTATTAATCCATCTTGTTTCTTGAATAGCCAGTTTTCTTCGTTATTAATCTAAATTTGTTTCTTTCAACTCAATGGATTCAACTCCTGTCGACGTTATGTGAGGCGTTCGTCAGAGATTCATATTAGGACCTTTATTATTTCTCATACACATCAATGATTTACCTCGTAGCACCTCAATTAAAATCAGACTTTATGCAAATGACTGCGTATCATCATCATCATCACCATCATCATCATCGTCGTCGTCATCGTCATCATCTTCTTCTTCTTCTTCCTCTTCTTCTTCTTCTTCTCCTTCTTCTTCTTCTTCTTCTTTACGCCCACTGCAGGGCAAATGCCTGCCATACTTCACCAACTACCCCGGTCGTATACTAGTTGTGGCCATGTTGTCCCGGCAAACTTCTTAATCTCATCCACCCACCTAATTTTCTGCCGCCCCTTGCTACGCTTCCTTTCCCTTGGAATCAAGTCCGTATCCCTTAATGACCATTAGTTATCTTCCCTCCTGATTACATGTCCGCTCATGCACATTTGTTTTTCTTGATTTTAACTAAGATGTCATTAACTCGCGTTATTTCCCGCACCCAATCTGCTCTTTTCTTGCCCTTTAACGTTACACCCCTCATTCTTCTTTCCATAGTTCGTTGCGTCTTCCTTAATTTAAGCAGAACCTTTTTCCTAAGCCTCCAGGTTTCTGCCCTGTACGTGAGTACTGCTAAGACACAGCTGTTATAAACTTTTCTCTTCAGGGATAATGGCAACCCCAGCCCATTCTTATTCTTCTGATTATGATCCGGATCCGCGGTCACTACTTGCACTAAGTAGATGTATTCCCTTACCACTTCCAGTGCCTCGCTACCTAGCGTAAACTGCTGTTCTCTTCCGAGACTGTTTAAGATGACTTTAGTTTTCTGCAGATTAATTTTTAGACCCACCGTTCTGCTTTGCTTCTCCAGGTCAGTGAGCATGCATTGCTATTGGTCTCCTGAGTTACTAAGCAGGGCAATACCATCAGCGAATCGCAAGTTACTAAGATATTCTCCATTAACTCTTATCCCCAATTCTTCCCAATCCAGGTCTCTGACTACCTCCTGTAAACACGCTGTGAGTAGCATTGGAGAGATCGTGTCTCCCTGCCTGACGCCTTTCTTTATTGGGATTTTGTTGCTTTCTTTATGGAGGACTACGGTGGCTGTGGAGCCGCTATAGATATCTTTCACTATTTTTGCATAGGGCTCGTCTACACCCCGATTCCGTAATGCCTCAATGACTGCTGAGCTTTCGACTGAATCAAATGCTTTCTCGTAACCAATGAAAGCTATATATAAGGGTTGGTTATATTCAGCACATTTCTCTATTACCTTGTTGATAGTGTGAATATAGTCTGTTTTTGAGTAGCCTTTACGGAATCCTGCCTGGTCTTTTGGTTGGCGGAAGTCTAAGGTGTTCCTGACTCCATTTGCAATTACCTTAGTAAATGCTATGTAGGGAACGGACGGTAAGCTGATTGGTCTATAATTTTTCAAGTCTTTCGCGTCCCCTTTCCTATGAATTAGGATTATGTTAGCGTTCTTCGAAGATTCGGGTACGCTTGAAGTCACGAAGCATTGAGTATACAGCGTGGCCAGTTTTTCTAGAACAATCTGCCCACCATCCTTCAACAAATCTGCTGTTACCTGATCCTCCCCAGCGGCCTTCCCCCTTTGCATAGCTCCCAAGGCTTTCTTTACTTCTTCCGGCGTTACTTGTGGGATTTCAAATTCCTCTAGACTATTCCCTCTTCCATTATCGTCGTGGGTGCCTCTAGTACTGTATAAATCTCTGTAGAACTCCTCAGCCACTTGAACTATCTCATACAGATTAGTAATAATATTGCTGGCTTTGTCTCTTAAGGCATACATCTGATTCTTGCCAATTCCTAGTTTCTTCTTCACTGCTTTTAGGCTTCCTCCGTTTTTGAGAGCTTGTTCAATTCTATCCATAACGTACTTCCTTATGTCAGCTGTCTTACGCTTGTTGATTAACTTGGAACGTTCTTACAGTTCTACTCTAGCTGTGGAGTCAAAGGCTTTCAAACATTGGCGTTTCTTGATCAGATGTTTATTCGCCTGCGATGGCTTACTGGTGTCCTGTCTAACAGAGTTACCACTGTCTAACGGAGTTACCACGTACTATATAAATTACCACGTAGTATATGCCACGAAAAGCCAACAAACACTGACACCAAGGACAACATAGGGGAAATTACTTGTGCTGAATAAATGAAATTAAGAAACGATATATTAGTCGAAATTACCGTGGATGAAAAAACAACTTGCCGCATGTGGTAGCCGAACCCACAACCTTCTCATTGCGCGTGCGATGCTCTACCAATTGAGCTACTTTCTTGGGTATTTTATGTGTACTAGTAGAACCCTGGGAGTGTTAGCCAGCGCCACCACTCATAGACCTTGGCGGCGGACGTGGAACGTCGTTTTTGCCGCAGGCGTCACGAGAACGTGATCTTTTTGGGTGAAGGCAACTGGTCAATAAACCCACATATTCTACCTGAAGGCATCAATGTTGCCGGATTCGAGACCCTCGTTATGTAATAAACGAGAAGAAAGGGGGTTAACCGAAGGGCCCGATTTTTATTAGTCATATCATGGGAAGCCAACAAACACTGACACCAAGGAGAACATAGGGGAAAGTACTTGTGCTGAATAAATGAAATAAACAAACGATAAATTAGTGGAAATAAAGTGGATGAAAAAACCCAAAGACCCAAAAAGATCACGTTCTCGTGACGCCTGCGGCAAAAACGACGTTCCACGTCCGCCGCCAAGGTCTATGAGTGGTGGCGCTGGCTAACACTCCCAGGGTTCTACTAGTACACATAAAATACTGAAGAAAGTGGATGGGGAAACGCCGCTGCGGTAGCTCAATTGGTAGAGCATCGCACGCGATATGCGAAGGTTGTGGGTTCGCCTCCCACCTGCGGCAAGTTGTTTTTTAATCCACTTTAATTTCCACTAATTTATCGTTTCTTTATTTCGTTTATTAAGCACAAATAATTTCCCCTATGTTGTCCTTGGTGTCAGTGTTTGTTTGCTTCTAACGATATGACTAATAAAAATGAGTCCCCTCGGTTAACCCCCTTTCTTATCATTTATCACCTAGTATATGCGTATTATATGAAACTCCATTGATGACCATCACCGTCTTGCAGGGTTCGCAGATTGGGCTATTAAGAGCCAAATTTAGCTACTTCTTATGCGGGTTGGTGTCGAAAATTTCTAGTTGGCTACATGGCTATATTTGGGCTATTTTTGTCTTTAGGACTTCTGAATCCTGAGGACGATGTCAAGAGTGACGAAATTCGGGAACGTTGGTTTATGAAAACCCAAAGCTAATCGCTGCTACAACAAAGATATTGTCATGGTGCCACGAGAGGGACAAAGACGACGATCACTAACAAGGCGAAAGGGACGACGTGGTGGGGCTAACATTACGCTTGACCATATTGTTTGTACCGGCCATATCTTCTGCGGAGGGAACGCGATCTCATTTAACCTTATATCTCTGCCCATTTCATTTTTCGTGGGAGTACGGGGTATTGCACAAGACGGAACTCCGCAGCGGGCTTGTCCTGGGCTGTCCTACCATGCTGACAGACGACCAGATCTCTGGGTTAAGCACGGCGTAAGCACCCGGCGCGCCCGGACTGTCAGCATCCGCGACACCGCAACCATCAGTCGTCTTGACCTACCCGCGCTACCCGACACCTCCTCTGGTAATGGCACCGACAAAATCGACATCGAAGAATGGCTTGGCATAAACGAGCACGTCGCTGCACATAACCGATGGGAGCCGACAGTGATGCTCGCAAGTCTTCTACCTCCAGGGACTACTAGCACGCACCTGGTATTACACACACGACGAAGATTTGACCAGCTGGGACTTATGCAAGCAAATGCTTCGTGACCTCTTCGGCAAGCTCACTGGTCGCAAGTGCGCCGCTGCGAAAGACCTATCCTGGCGGGCTCAGGCAGCTACCGAGTCGTACATTGCGTACATCCTTGATGTCCTAGCTCTTCGACGCCGCGTCGGTGCCAGTATGCCCGAGGCTGGCAAAGTGAGGCACATTCTGAAAGGCACCGCCGACGATGCGCTTAACTTATGAGTTTTTAAGGACTCCTCGATGGTAGACGAAATTATCCGTGAGTGCAGAGGTTTCAAAGATGCAAAGAGCCGTCGCATTGCTAGAAAGTCCAGGCGGCTTCTTAACACCTCCGCTTCGTCGTCGTGCGAAGACGCTCATTCGGCTCTTCATTGGTCCACTACAGATAGCGTTGTCCGAATTGTGCGCCGCGAAATCGAGGCTGCGTCGCCATCTTCTTTCGTGCGCCCTTCTGAGCATACGCAATCGACCATCTCTCTCATCCACGCAGTTACCCGCGAAGAACTGGCCAACGCAGGAATTAAACTAGTGTGCTCCATCACACGCCGTACAGTTAGCCCTGCCCCTCTTCATCGACCTAGACCGACGTTTCAACGCTATCGAGATCCAGCCCAACGGCGCACACCAGACGGCAAGCCGATATGCTTCCATCGTAGTGGCTTGGGGCACATTTCTAGCTATTGCCGTTATCGTGAGCACTCGTTATCCTGCTCCACGTTCTACTACCGCCGCAATGACAACCAGTGCCAGCAATTTCATGCTCCAAATGAGCCGACATACCATGAGCCCGGCCTTTCCGAGTCCATCCGACGCTCGAGCCGTACGCCGTCGCCGCACGAACGTCGGTCCCACTTGATCTTGCCCCGTCGTTTTCATCGCCTCACCCTTCTCTACGCTCATCCCCGGGAAAATGATGGATGCAACTCCCGGAGGTGACGCTGCGTTCTCGACCGTCAAATCCTCTCCTTACTTTGCTGAGAGATCAGAACCTAATCGTCTTGGAAGTTGATGCCCTACCTGTCAGTGCCCTGATCGACACCGGCGCACACATCTCGGTCATGAGCGCTGATCTCCGGAAGCGGCTCAAGAAAGTGCTCACTCCTGCCGGGTCCCGCGTCTTACGGGTCGCTGATGGGGGAACTCCCGCTGTGCTGGTAGTGTGTGCTGCTCATGTCAACGCCGCCGGTCGCCACACATCTTTATTGTTCCGTGTACTTGACCATTGCCCTCACGACGTGATCTTCGGCCTTGATTTTTTATCTGCCCACTTAGCTACAATTGACTGCTCAGCTGGTGTAGTCAAGCTTCATATCCCTGATGATACCGACCTTACCGATACCATAGCCATCCAGCTTTGTTGCTCCGACTTTGTTCGTCTATCTCCGCAGACACTGACCTGAATCACTGCTGTGGCCAACCCCGGTGTACCGAGTCGTGACTATGTCGTCACTCCCTGTGTCAGGGCCTTACTTTCACACGGCGTACCGTTTCCTCACACCTTAGTGACCGTATCGGCTAACGAAACTTACCTTCCGCTCCTGAATTTCGGCTTCTGCCCTCAGGTACTTCCCAAAAGGATTTCTCTCGCCGTCGCACTAGTACGACCTTTCTTCCCTCTTGCCTCTTCCCTCTTACTCCAACTCTTCCAACGCATGCAATTCTCATTCCTGTCAGCTTAGCGTCCGTTGCCTACAAAGTATTTACTAAGGTAATCGCAAATAGAATCAGGAACACCTTAGACTTCTGTCAACCAAAGGACCAGGCAGGATTCAGTAAAGGCTACTCAATAATAGACAATATTCACACTATCAATAAAGTGATAGAGAAATGTGAGGAATATAACCAACCCTTATATATAGCTTTCATTGATTACGAAAAAGTGTTTGATTCAATCGAAACCTCAGCAGTCATGGAGGCAATACGGAATCAGGGTGTAGACGAACCGTATGTAAAAGTGCTGAAAGATATGTACAGCGGCTCCACCGACACCGTAGTCCTCCATAAAGAAAGCAACAAAATCCCAATAAAGAAAGGCGTCAGGCAGGGAGATACGATCTCTCCAATGCTGTTCACAGCGTGTTTACAGGAGTTATTCAGAGACCTCGATTGGGAAGAATTGGGGATAAGAGTTAATGGAGAATACCTTAGTAACTCAGGGGACCAAGTGCAATGCATGCTCACTGACCTCGAGACGCAAAGCAGAAGTGTGGGTCTAAAGATTAATCTGCAGAAAACTAAAGTAATGTTTAACAGTCTCGGAAGAGAACAACAGCTTACGATAGGTAGCGAGGCACTGGAAGTGGTAAGAGAATACATCTACTTAGGGCAGGTAGTGTCGGCGGAACCGGATCATGAGACTGAAATAATCAGAAGAATACGAATGGGCTGGGGTGCCTTTGGCAGGAGTTCGCAGATCATGAACAGGAGGATGCCATTATCCCTCAAGAGAAGAGTTTATAACAGCTGTGTCTTACCAGTACTAACGTACGGGGCAGAAACCTCGAGGCTCACGAAAAGCGTTCTACTCAAATTGAGGACGATGCACCGAGCTATGGAGAGAAGAATGATGGGCGTAACGTTAAAGGATAAGAAAAGAGCAGATTGGGTGAGGGAACAAACGCGAGTTAATGGCATCTTAGTAGAAATCAACAAAAAGAAATGTGCATGGGCAGGACATGTAATAAAGAGGGAAGATAACCGATGGTCATTAAGGGTTACGGACTGGATTCCAAGGGAAGGGAAGCGTCGCAGGGGGCGGCAGAAAGTTAGGTGGGCGGATGAGATTAAGAAGTTTGCAGGGACAACATGGCCACAATTAGTACATGACCGGGGTAGTTGGACAAGTATGGAAGTTGCCTTTGCCCTGCAGTGGGCATAACCAGGCTGATGATGATGATGAATTCTCATTCGGCCATGTCGCCTCCAGCGCACGATATTACCCAGATCATAACCCTGGACCTTACCCCCACACAAACCGATGATATTCATCTCCTCACATCTTATTCTGACAATTTTTACCTTGATGGTTGGAATTTGGGATAAACGTCTCTAGTTCAGCATCGCATACGTACCGGCGATGCACCGCCTTTTCACAGACGGCCCTATCGCGTGCCACACGCCGAGGTCCGAGTAATATAACATGAGGTTGATAAGATGCTTACCAAGGATATTATTGAACCATTGCCGAGCCAGTTGGCTTCTCTTGCTGTCTTGGTAAAAAGGAAGGACAACACCTGTTGGGGAGAATTCTGCATAGATTACCGCCATCTAAAAGAGATAACAAAAAATAATTATGGGGTTTTACGTGCCAAAACCACTTTCTGATTATGAGGCACGCCGTAGTGGGGGACTCCAGAAATTTCGACCACCTGGAGTTCTTTAACATGCACCTAAATCTAAGTAAACGGGTGTTTTCGCACTTCGCCTCCATCGAAACGCGGCCGCCGTGGCTGGATTTGATCCCGTGACCTCGTGCTTAGCAACCCAACGCCATAGCTACTGAGCAACCATGGCGTGTCAAGATAACAAAGGAGGATGTCTATTCACTCCCACGCATAGACGCATTGGATATCCTACACGGTGTGACGTATTTTTGATTTCATTTTGTACTTTATTCCCCTAAAACCCCATTCGCGGTATTACATAAGGGGTGGTTAACAGGTGGACACAAGAAAAGGCAAGTGTTACATTGAAATACAATTTTGACCAGGTTCTAGAAATTGTGAATGACATGTGATGACAGCGACATTGAAGGGTAGTTCGTTCCAGTCTTTGGCAGCTCGAGGAAAAAATAAAGGTTGAAAAGTGACCGTAGGTGTTCGAGGACTAGAAACTTGGAGTTGATGGCTGGTGTGCTGTGACATGCGTGAAGATGATGGCGTGATGTAAGGTGGGCGGCTTAGCGAGCTGTAAAAAAATTGTGATAAGGAGAGAGAGTGGCGACACGACGACGAAAAGCAAGGGATGTCAAGCTAGATCATGCGTCTAAGTGCGAAATGCTGATATTATATGAATATGAAGAATGGATGAATCTAGTCGCACGATTCTGAACTGACTAGAGTGCATTGATGATATATGTTTGATGAGGGTTCCAGATGGCGGCGGCATATTCCAGTTGTGGTCTGAAAAATGATTTGTATGCGAGTAGTTTGACGCGCTGTGGAGTGTAACGAAGCTGACGCCACATAAGCCCAAGGGTCTTGTGCACGGAGGAAATTATGCTAGTCGCATGCGCATTCCAGGAAAGGTTGTGGGACAGGGTTATGCCTAAGTACTTATAGGCTAACACTCATTCTATTGGGACGTTTGCAGGTGTGTAAGTAGAGAGGTGAGGATTACGACGGCGGGAAATAGAAATAAATTTGCAATTGCTGAGTTTAAGGCCATTTGCCAATGGTTGCACCAGTCCTGCAGGCTATTAAGGTCATTCTTGAGAGATGCTTTGTCAGACATGTTCGATGAATCAAATAGTCGTCAGCGAACATGCGAATAGAACAAGATACAAGCAGCGGAAGATCGTTAATGTATATTAGGAAAAGAAGCGGTCCTAACACTAGGATAAACCTGCGCTTTGGTGACTGGCAGATTGCCGTCGATGACATGGACCGTGAGAAGACCACATTTGTTACGCCAGATGGCCTTTATCAGTTTCGAGTCATGTCATTCGGGTTGTGCAACGCTCCAGCCATCTTCGAGCGCATGATGGTCACGCTCTTGCACAGCTTTAAGTGGTCTATATGCCTTTGTTATCTCGACGACGTCAGCGTGTTCTCGCTGACCTTCGCGACACACCTGGAACGCCTTTCGTCTATTCTTTCCGCCTTCCGTGTTGCTGGGCTACAATTAAATTCTTCGAAGTGCCACTTTGGTCGCCCCCAAATTACTTTCCTCGGTCATGTCGTCAACTCATCTGGCGTCCATCCCGATACCGCAAAAGTTCGTGCTGTTCTCGATTTTCCTGTGTCGGCCTGTGCCAGAGACGTCCGCAGCATTGTATGCTTATGCTCTTATTTCCGTCGATTTGTCAGAAATCTTGCGTACATGGCTCGGCCTTTGACTGAACTTCTGAAGAAAGGCGCCGTCTCTCCATGGGGTCCTGAGCAAGCTGCTGCCTTCGAAGGCCTTATCACCCTGCTCCCTACTGCGCCAGTTCTTGTTCACTTCGACCCATCTGCCCCAACTGAAGTCCGTACAGATGCTAGTGGCTATGGAATTGGCGGAGTTCTAGCTCAGTGTCAGCGTGGGCATGACAAAGTTATTGCGTACGCAAAACGCCTGCTTTTACACACTGAACGCAATTATTCCATTACAGAGCGCGAGTGCCTCGCACTCATATGGGCAGTGAGCAAATTCCGGCCGTACGTATACGGTCGACATTTCACGGTTACCACGGACCATCATGCTCTCTATTGGTTTTCGACACTTAAGGGTCCAACGGGTCGTCTAGATCACTGGGCACTATGTCTTCAAGAGTTCACCTACGCAGTGGTGTACAAGTCCGGCAGGCTACACCAGAATGCCGACTGTCTTTCTCGGCACCCCGTCGACGCTCCTAACTCCAGTGATGCAAATGCTGGAACATTCACGCTGTCTCTTTTCCGCCACATCGGCGCAAGCACGTGATACATCCCTGCGCGACCTCATCAGCCGCCTCCGTTCTGACCCGTCAGACCCCTAGCTTAGCTTGTTCCTTGTTTCGGACGGCATCTTATACCGCCGAAATGTGCGCACAGAAGGACCTGAACTGCTGATATTCGTTCGTTCTCATCTCCGGGCAGCTGTACTCGCGCAACTCTATGATGTCCCCGCCGATGGCCACCTGGGTGTTTGCAGGAACTACGACCGTGTACGGCGACGACTTTTCTGGCCTGGACTCTACGATACCGCGCGACGTTACGTCACTGCTTGCGAACCATGCCAACGTCGTTAGAAGCCTGCTTTGCTTCCGGCTGGAACCCTCCAGCCAAACCCACCGAACCGTTTTATCGTCTTCGCCTCGACCTGTTGGACCCTTTTCCTACCTCGATACAGAGGTGGAAATAAGTACATCGCCATTGCAACGAATTATTCAAGCCGCCATGCCGTCACACGAGCCACGCAGACCAGTTGTGCTACCGACGTCGCAGACTTCCTGCTTCAAGACGTCATATTGCACCACTGAGCTCCTCGCCAGCCTCTCACAGTCAGGGGCCGCTACTTTTTATCTCGGGTGATTGAAAATCTACTTCGCTCTTGTGCCACGAAACACAAGTTCACGACAGCATACCATCCTCAAACGAACGGCCTCACTGAACGCCTGAACCGAACACTTGCAGATATGCTGTCGATGTACCTCTCGTCAGATCATCGTGACTGGGACGCTGCGCTTTCCGTTTGTGACGTTCGCGCAAAACTCGTCACGTCACGACACGGCTCTCTACTCCCCCTTCTATCTCCTCTTTGGTCGTGACCTGACATTGCCTTTCGACATGCTCCTGCCAAGTGCTCTCGAGTTCCCGTCTGAGTACGCTCGCGGCGCTATAGTCACAGCCGCCCAGGCACGTCAGATTGCCCACCGTCACCTTTCAAAGTCGCAGGCAAGACAGAAGTGTCTTTATGACAACCGTCATGGTGATGTCAAGTTCTATACCGGTGACCTCGTCCTCCTTTGGACTCTTTCACGGCGTGTGGGCCTGTTGGAAAAACTGCTCTCCCGGTACTCTTGCTCCTACCGCGCCGTCCGACAGCTGAGTGATGCGACTTATGAAGTAGCTCCAGCCGATGCTTACCCGTCGTCCACGTCAACTGATATCGACCACCTGGGTCGTCTCAAGCCATATCATGCGGCCGCCATCTAGAAGGCGCCGGGTGGGCGCTTTCGCCGCCGGCGGTTATGTCACGGTGCCACAAGAGGGACAAAGACCACGATCACTAACAAGACGAAAGAGACGGCGTAGTGGGGCTAACCTTCGGCCATACTGGTTGTACCGGCGATATCTTCTGCAAAGGAAACACAATCCCATTTAATCTCATATCTCTGTCCGTTTCAATATGTAGGTAATCTTGAAGGCTGTGTTTTTAGACACTGTAGGTTCTGGGAGGATGGCGTTAAGTCATGGCTGCCAAGTTTATACGTCATTCCAGCATCAAGCACTCTTCTTTTTACGTATTTTCCAGCTGTGGTGAGAGAAAAAAAACTGCGTTCGATATACATAATAGGTGATTGTGTTACTGTTACGCCCATATTTTATTATTTTTGCCCACATACAGTGGTGTTTGGGAAAGAGTTCGTGCCAGTCGGTAAACGCATATACGAGTCAGGTTTCAAAAGTAAGTTTCGTCATTTTTTAAGGAGAAGATGGTACACCAGGAGAAACAATCGCCATAAGAATCCACGCCCGTTGCTGGTTCAACGTCGGAAGGAGTGTCAGTGGAGGAGGATAGACGCATGCGCCTAAGAAGAAAGAGTAGCAGCAGGCCGGCGAGCCCGATGTTATAAGAGTACAAATCACGATGGCAAACAGACGTGTGCCGACAGCGTGGTCTCCAATGGAAGTGCGTGCTGTTATCCGCTATGAATGGGCGCCTGTTTCCTGCATTGAAACTAACGCTCTCGGGAAGACACTTCCAAAACAATGCTGCGGTGGAGCAGGCTTTGCGACAGTTCCTCACATCGCAGGGGCACCGGGTTTTACCAGAGTGGTTTCTTCAATCTGATTGCATCCTACGACTTACGATTCCATGTCGGTGGCGACTTTGTGGAAAATAGTGCAAGGTGTATAATTCATGATGACATTGGGTATTTATTTTTGAAAAGAAGTTTCCGTGTGAAAATGAAGGTCAAATCTTACTTTCGGAATGATATTGTAGAGTGTTCTACTTACTGGCTATTCTGATGTGTAATGCTTGAATCTGTTAGACAAAGGGGTTTACATTATACTTAACTTCACGACAGCCGTGCGGGACCCATAAAACCGATTTTGTGTGTTCCCTAGTGGAATTACATTTTTTAAAAGTCGCACTGACAGTAAAGGTATACAGCTCCTCCTCTGAAATTTGGCAACACACACATTCGTACCTGCTTCCACAGAAACCTGTGTACATGTTTGCACATTGCGCGAATCTTTCCAGATAATCTGTCTTGATATATTGCGCATTTCAACTTTTTCTATCCTAATACCACCTGGATTATTGCCAGCGGCGTTTTCCAGGTGGTAATTAAACATATAAACTTTAATTCACCTCTTCTGTTATGGTCCAGCAGGTTGTTCTATTTGTTCCGAGTCAAAGGCGAATTGCAGTCACAACTGCCGCTCCTTCACATGAAGAAAATGAGAGAAGGTTTCAAACTTTCTTCTGAGTCCAGTGTGCCTCCAAGCGGGAGCATTTGCTAACTCAAAGTCGAGCTGCTTCCGAGTATTACATACAAAAGCTAAAGAGAAAAAGAGAGAGCGGAAGAGAACTAACATGTTTATTTTATGAATCAAGCTTAGGAAAGGCATCCGTACTGCAATATGCCTTGAGCTCTGGCTGCTTCTTGGGCACTCGATCGTGACCAGCCGAAGCTGATCCTCGTTATAGGAGCTGGCAATATTTCGCCCGACATTTATTAAAATATACTCGGGTACAGCGAAGCGTGAACTAAAGTTAGCTTAGAACGGGGCTCAGTAAATAGGAATAACATCATGAGTAAATAGGAAAAGAAGTCCTTCGACTCATTCTCACAATAAGTGGTGTCCCAATGCGCGTGCCCTGAGGCAAGCATAGTGCTATTGGCATGCGGCGGAATTTTTAAGCCGCAAATACATCATCTTGTATTTATTATTGTGACAGAGATGGGCGCCGTGGTGGCGGTGTGCTCGTCGCAGTGTCTAAGGATTTTTATCATCGCACATTGACGTCGACACTAACCAAGAAATCATCTGAGGGTCTTTAATGATTGGCCGTCAAAATATAGCGATTGGCATTTGTTACCGTCCTCCCACATACACTAATTCTTTTTTCCCAGAACTTCATGACAATATTAATGATATTGTTTCACGTTTTCCTTTATTCCCCATATTTTTTTCCGGTGACTTTAACTTTTCTAACATAATGTGGAACACAGAACCTGCTGTTATGTCGCCATTTTCATCTCAAGCTCATGATTTTCAGAAACACGCTCTACGTTTTCGTTATCGCAGTTAACCACTCAAGTTACTAGAATCACGCCTCTCTCGGCCAACACCCTTGTTCTAATCCTTACAACTAGACCTGACCTTGTTTCTAGTATTTCTTATTTGCCAGGTATAAGCGACCACTCGTTACTCTCCTTTCCTATTGATGCGCACGTTCCCAAAACCAGCAAAATACTCAACACAATTCGCGACTATGCTAGAGCTAATTTCGAGGCAATCAACAATGAATTAGCTGATTTCACTAGCACATTACTAACTAACTTTGGTGAACGTTCTATTCAACATAACTTGGACATGTCTTCAACTAAAGCAAACAAATTAATTGAAAAATACATCCCTGTTCATATTATCACGTCTAATCCTCGAACACCATGGTATTGTCACGTGGTGGTGACGTTGAAGAACACAGTAGCAATACTGTGAAAGACAAAACTAACTTTTATTGGGCGACCCTGTGCCCACAAAAACAGGCTACACTTATAGCACAACGATAGCGGCGAACACGGTCGGCGATCGTCGAAAATCTGATCAGCGGGTCAAGCGCGTCGGCTTTTATAGAGCAGTCGTCGAATGTTCCAGACTAATCGTACGGACCCGCGTGCCTTCCACAAAGTTCTACACCATTCGCGTCAGGTGATGAAATCAGATAACATAAGGTTCGGCGACAACAGACAGCGGATAGAAGCATCGATAACTTTCCAGAAACTTCGGATACATGCAGGCGCGTCCCACGCTTTGCGATTACATTTTTTAGGCGGCGAAACGTGGTTGCCCGATAAAGATAAGTACACCGTGTCAATACCCCCCTCTTAAAAAGCATCGTCCCGATGTTACAAATATAAGAGAGCGAAACAAAAAAGGACACTTATTAAACATAACTAACAAAACAACGAAAAGAAACAAAGTCCAAAGGTCAATTACGCGAAGCCCCAAAGTTCATTAACGCTGGTAGTACGGCTTGAGTCGCACAACGTGGACTATTTCAGGTCGTTAGCGGCGCCGCTGTGAATGCGAAATGCCGTCTGGCATGACCTCATAGTCCAGTGCGCCAATACGTCGGATGATCTTGTACGGTCCGAAATAGCGACGCAAAAGCTTCTCGCTCAGTCCTCGTCGGCGTATACGGGTCCAATCCCAAACACGGTCACCGGGCTGGTAGCCGACGAAGCGTCGTCGGAGGTTGTAGTGTCAGCTGTCGGTCCTCTGCTGGTTCTTGATTCGCAGGTGGGCGAGCAGTCGGGCTTCTTCGGCGCGTTGGAGATAGGTAGCGACGTCAAGATTTTCCTCGTCAGTGAAGTGCGGCAGCATGGCGTCGAGCATCGTCATCGGGTTCCTGCCGTAAACCAGCTTAAATGGCGTGATCTGTGTTGTTTCTTGCACCGCTGTGTTGTAAGCGAATGTTACGTACGGCAGGACCGCATCCCACGTCTTGTGCTCGACGTCGACGTACATTGCTAGCATGTCGGCGATGGTCTTGTTCAGGCGCTCCGTGAGACCATACGTCTGCGGATGGTAGGCAGTTGTCCTCCTGTGATTGGCTGGCTGCATTGCAGAATGGCTTACGTGAGCTCTGCTGTAAAAGCCGTTCCTATGTCGGTGATGACGACTTCTGGAGCACCATGTCGCTGCAGGATGTTCTCGACAAAAAATTTCGCCACTTCGGCTGCGCTGCCTTTCGGTAGAGCTTTAGTTTCAGCGAAGCAGGTGAGATAGTCCGTCGCCACGGCGATCCACTTATTTCCGGATGTTGATGTCGGAAACGGTACTAACAAGACCATCCCGATCTGCTGAAAAGGTCGGTAAGGACGCTTGATCGGCTGTAGTAATCCAGCGGGCCTTGGCCGTGGTGTCTTGCGTCGCTGACAGTCTCGGCATGTCTTGACGTAACGGGCGACATCAGCGGTTAGGCGCGAACAGTAATACCTTTCTTGTATCCTGAATAGCGTCCGGAAGAAACCGGGATGCCCAGCGGTCGAATCGTCATGTAAGGCGTGCAGTACTTCTTGACGTAGCGCCGACGGAACAACAAGAAGGTAGTTGGCGCGGACTGCTGAGAAATTCCTCTTTCCGAGTAGGTTGTTTTGAAGAGTGAACGAAGCTAATCCACGCTTAAATGCCCTAGGGACAGCGTCGGTGTGCCCTTCCAAATACTCGACTAGGGCTTTTAGCTCCGGGTCCCCTCGTTGTTGTTCGGCGAAGTCTCCCGCGCTTATTATGCCAAGGAAGGCGTAGTCATCCTCGTCATCTTGCGGCGGCGGGTCCATGGGGGCGCATGATAGGCAATCGGCATCTGAGTGTTTTCGTCCGGACTTTTATGTTACAGTGATGTCGTATTGTTGTAGTCTGCGGCTCCACCGTGCCAGCCGTCCTGAAGGGTCCTTTCAGTTAGCTAGCCAACACAACGCGTGATGGTCGCTGACCACTTTGAATGACCTGCCATAGAGGTAAGGGCGAAATTTCGCTGTAGCCCAAACGATGACGAGGCATTCCTTTTCGGTTGTAGAATAGTTGCCTTCCGCTTTTGACAGCGACCGGCTAGCGTAAGCTATCACCTGTTCGACTGTGTTTCTCCTCTCGACTAGAACGGCACCGAGGCCTAGGCTACTGGCGTCAGTGTGTATTTCGGTATCGGCGTGCTTGTCGAAGTGTGCAAGCACGGGTGGCGACTGCATGCGTCGTTTGAGTTCTTGAAATGCGTCTGTCTGCGGCGTTTCCCACTTGTACTCGACGTCACATTTAGTTAGCTTTGTCAGCGGCTCAGCGATGCGTGAAAAGTCGTTGACGAACCGCCTGTAGTAGGCACACATGCCAAGAAATCTACGCACTGCCTTCTTGTCGATGGGCTGCGGGAACATTGCAATGGTAGCTGTCTTCTGCGGGTCGGGGCGGACTCCAGACTTGCTGATGGCATGGCCTACGAACAGAAGCTCATCGTAAGCGAAGCGGCACTTTTCTGGCTTCAGTGTAAGCCCTGATGACTTGATGGCCTCTAGTACTGTTGCAAGGCGCCTAAGGTGATCGTCGAAATTTCCGGCGAAGACAACGACGTCATCCAAGGAAGCGAGAGAGGTCTGCCACTTCAATACTGCTAAAACCGTGTCCATCACGCGTTCGAATGTTGCAGGCGCCGAGCACAGTCCAAATGGCATAACCTTGAACTCGTAGAGGCCGTCTGGGGTGATGAAGGCGGTCGCTTCGCGATCTCTTTCGTCGACTTCTATTTGCAAATAGCCAGACTTCAGGTCCATCGACGAGAAGTATTTAGCGTTGCAGAGCCGATTCAATGCGTCGTCTATACGTGGGAGGGGGTATAAGTCCTTCTTCGTGATCTTGTTCAGACGACGATAATCGACGCAGAAACGTAGGGTTCCGTCCTTTTTCTTCACCAGGACAACAGGGGATGCCCACGCGCTTTTCGACGGCTGGATGATGTCGTCGCGCAGCATTTCGTCGACTTGTTTTCTGATAGCTTTACGTTCTCGCGGCGAAACTCGGTAAGGGGTGTGGCGGAGTGGTCGAGTGCACTCCCCGGTGATTATGCGATGCTTGGCGACTGGTGTTTGTCGAATCCTCGATGACGTCGAAAAGCAGCCTTTGTATCGTCGGAGCAGACTTCTCTGCTGCTGTTGCTTAATCAAGGGGAGACTTGGATTAATGTCGTAGTCTGGTTCGGGAACCATGGTCGTCGGGGTAGCTGCGGCGGAATCTGAGAGGACAAAGGCGTTACTGGTTTCCAGAATTTCCTCGAGGTACGCGATCGTCGTGCCATTGTTGATGTGGTTGAAGTCCCGGCTGAAGTTTGTAATCAACACTTTGGTTTTCCCTCCATGCAGTCGAGCGATCCCTCTTGCGACGCAAATTTCACGGTCTAGCAGTAGACGTTGGTCGCCTTCGATGACGCCTTCCACATCAGCGGGTGTTTCGGTGCCGACCGAAAAAACAATGCTGGAGCGAGGCGGGATGCTCACTTGATCTTCGAGCACACTCAAGGCGTGGTGACTACGAGGGCTCTCCGGCGGCATCGCTTTATCTTCCTTTACTTCAGGCCGATGATTGCGCCGTGTTGGTCCAGGAAGTCCATACCGAGATTGACGTCTCGTGAACACTGTTGGAGGATAACGAAGGTGCCAGGGTAAGTCTGGTCATGAATGGTTATTCTTGCCGTGCAGATTCCAGTCGGCGTGATGAGGTGTCCTCCAGCCGTCCGAATTTGAGGACCTTCCCATGCAGTTTTAAGTTTCTTCAACTGCGCGGCGATGGGTCCACTCATGACGGAGTAATCTGCTCCTGTGTCCACTAAAGCGGTGACTGCGTGGCCGTCGAGAAGCACGTCGAGGTCGGTGGTTCTTTGTCTGGCATTGCAATTAGGTCTTGGCGTTGGATCATGGCTGCGTCGTGTTGAACTGAAGCTGGAACGTCGCGTCGTCAAGTCGTCCGTCGTCGGTGTAGTCTTGGCTTCCTGACTTCGTCGGGACGACGGCGTGTCGTTATTATGTCGTCGAGATGGTCTCTTCGCCGTCTTAGTCGGCGGTGGAGGATCTTCGTCAGTTCGACGAAGAGCAACCGCACCTCCATCGGTTGCTGCTTTTAGTTTTCCGGATATGGGCTGGCTGACCGGCCCCGGGCTGGGCCAGTGTATGGTCGGCGCTGCGGCGACAGGTAGCGGCCTGGTGATGGCGAACGGGACGGTCGTCGATGGCTCCACTGAGTAACAGCGAGGTAGTCGGCGACGTCACGAGGGCGTTCAGCTTCCCGAGGGCGCGGTGCATCGACGGCGAACCCTCGCAATCCCAGGTAGCGGTATGGGCATCGGCGGTACACATCGCCGGCTTCGCCGCAGTGGTAGCAGAGCGGGCGGTTTTCGGGCGCTCGCCAAATGTCCGTCTTTCTCACGTAGCTGCGCTGGGCGACGGGTGGGCGTGCTGGCGGCGGCGGCGGTGGACGAAGGAATTGCGGCGTTACAGGGCCCCGGCGTTATCGCGGAGGGGGACCTTGACGGCGGGCGACGGGGCGTAGGTCATCGCTTCCGGCTGAGGTTGCAGTGATCGTGGTTGCACCTCAGGGACTCCAAGCGATCGCTGAACCTCTTCTTTGACGATTTCAGCGATTGGATCCACTTACGACTGCGTCCTTGGGTAGAACTTCTGCAGCTCCTCCCGTACGACCGCTCTGATAGTGTCTCGTAGATGGTCGGTAGCCAGTGATTGAACCCCGGCGTAGTTTGCAAAGTTCATGCGGCGATCGAATTGCCGGTTTCGGATCTTGAGTGCCTTCTCAATGTTCGTCGCCTCACGAAGAAACTCTTCGACGGTCTTCGGTGGGCTTCTTACCATTCCGGCGATAAGTTCCTCCTTTACACCGTGCATCAGTAGGCAGACTTTCTTCTCCTCGGCTATATACGGGTCGGCGTGGGGGAACAAACGGCTCATTTCTTCCGTAAAAATGGCAGCGTTCTCGTTTGGTAGCTGCACTCGGGCGTCCAGCATAGCTTCAGCCCTTTCCTTGCGCACGACGCTTGTAAAGGTGCGCAGGAAGCCGCTACGGAACAGGTCCCACATTGTCAAGGTCGATTCCCTGCTCTCAAACCAAGCTCTGGCGTCGTCTTCTAAGGCAAAGTAGACATGCCGCAGCTTGTCGTCGCTGTTCCAGCTGTTAAATGCAGCGACCATCTCATAGGGTTCGAGCCAGGTTTCCGGGTTCTCGAATGTTGAACCGCGGAACGTCGGGGGCTCCCTGGGCTGCTGCAGCACGACGAGGGACGCTGGGGCTGCCATTGGGGTGGACTTGGTGGCAATCTTCCTCCTCGTCTCAGGTAGAAATCCGTGCTCTGGGAGCAGTCCTTGCAGTCGGCGGCTAGCACGCTGGTCTTGGGCGATGTTGGTTTTGTCCTCGGGCTTCGGGCTTGGATCGCGTCTTTGCGGGGGCGTTCAGTACATGAACGCAAAAGCACCTCCACCAGATGTCACGTGGTGGTGACGTTGAAGAACACAGTAGCAATACTGTGAAAGACAAAACTAACTTTTATTGGGCGAACCTGTGCCCACAAAAACAGGCTACACTTATAGCACAACGATAGCGGCGAACACGGTCGGCGATCGTCGAAAATCTGATCAGCGGGTCAAGCGCGTCGGCTTTTAGAGAGCAGTCGTCGAATGTTCCAGACTAATCGTTCGGACCCGCGTGCCTTCCACAAAGTTCTACACCATTCGCGTCAGGTGATGAAATCAGATAACATAAGGTTCGGCGACAACAGATAGCGGATAGAATCATCGATAACTTTCCAGAAAGTTCGGGTACATGCAGGCGCGTCCCACGCTATGCGATTACATTTGTTAGGTGGCGAAACGTGGTTGTCCGATAAAGATAAGTACACGTGTCAGTATAACACCCATATCAAATGGCTTTCTACCTAAAAAAACGTCTGTATTGCTTGGCCAAATTATCATCCTCAAACTCGCGCTGGACGGTCTATAAATCTGCATCTGATGATTACATTGCAGCATTAAAGAAAGCTAAAGGTAACTTAATGTCGAATACCTTACCCCAACTTCTGAAAGCTAATGTTCGAAAGTTTTGGCGTATTATTAACCCCTATCTTGATAATTCCATTGGCTTGGTAGACACAGCTGGCAACCCCGTTCCATCGAACCAACGGGCTACTATTCTTAATGACACCTTCTCGAGAAATTTGTCCGTAGTTACAAATACTAACGTTCCCGAGATTTTTCATTACAGTTACCCATTCATGCGTCCCATTATTGTTGACACTCATGAATGACACTCAACTGGAATTACGAAACTCATCAATACCTTAGAGCGCCATTCCTCCCCTAGTTCCTCGCCTTTAGGTCTGCGCACTCGAAGATTGTGAAAAGAAGCATTGCGTCGTCATGTATGTAATTGGCTCTTCAGAGTTCGTGTGTGTACAAGATGGAAGAAAGTTTGCATGATCAGACCAGCCGACTTTTGGCAGCTGGGTTGCCTATGTCGCGTTTGACTGACGTGCTTGAAGCTCTGATTCAGAGAAGAAAAAACACAAAAAGGCCGGCCGCCGAACGTGAAGCGCGAAATCCTGCGGTGGTCCCTTATATGCATGTCGCCCATCAACTCAAGAAAGTTGCTTGCAGGCATGGTGTTCCTTTGGCGTTTTCTACGCCTAACAAGCTTTCAAAGCTATGCTCCCGCACCTGCGGAGAGCGCAGAGGAGGGTGCCAAATTCGGCACGGTGCCTCATACGTGTCGTGCGCTGTCGGCGTGGTTTATGCCATTCCACTCTCAGGTGCTAAGATGCACGTTGGCCAGACAGCGCGTTGCGTCAATGAGCGACTCAGGGAACATGCGCAAAAAAGTAAACAAAAATGCAGATAGAGGAATGCACCTTGTTGCGCATATAAACACTTGCAGAAATTCTGAGGGGCATCTTGATCGGACGTTAATCCTTGGCAAAAGCAAGAATGAGCATGCGCAGCTTGCCTTAGAGGCCTACCACATAAAAAGACAAGGTGATAGTTGCATCAGTTACACATCTTTGTCCCTGCACCCATGTGAATTTGAATTCCTAAGTTTGCGTATACGATAAGTTGGCAGATCTCAGTAATGTAATCTGTGCTCCTGCGCGGTAGTGTGGCCTAGGGTTTATATATGCATCGACGACGAAGAAATAAAGTTGTTAGTCAGCGCCAGTGTGTGTCATGTCTTTCTTTTGTAGTTCGTCTTAGGTGTTTGCGCTGTAAGTTTAAGTTGAGAATTATCTACCAACTAGGCCCAAATGAAGTTTTTCTAATACATCTACTCGCATATGTTTGTAAATGTGTGTGTGTATGTTTTCTTGCGTTTGTCTCATTTTTTATTTCCCCCATTTCTTTATAGTTGAGATTCTTTTTAGCTTTTGCGTTTGTGTGTGAATATGTGACTGCTTCCATGCGTGTTTGCGCTTACTCTTATTTCTGTCCTCTTATATTATATTATGCTTTTTTGTTGTGGCAAGTTTTATTTCAGCAAGGTCTTCTTACAGATTTTCATTAAACCATCTCATTCAAAACACCGACTCCAGTAAACAGCAGGGCTGGACTCTTCTAATTAAAGTCTTTCTCGCTGATCTAACTCGTCTTCTCAATGTGCCTACTTGCTGTGTTTTCTGTCCTTGCTTCTTGTGTTTTACCGCAATGTGAGTAACCAAATTGCACAAAACAGATTTCGATCACCAATGAAAACAGAAGGGTATACAGATACATTTTCTTGAAAGCGTAACGTGGGTTACAGAGTAACTTTGCCTTTTCTTGCAGGGGTAACCCTGTTCATGTTTATGCATCAGTGCATGCGGCAACTCGCTGAAGGGCACATGAAAGGGTGCCATATTGTGAAACAGCACCTTACTATGCTGATGCATTTTTCACACTTCTAGTCTTAGTAAACGGATAGTTTCGCTGCACTGTAAAAAAAATTTCTTCAGTTTACGGTCAAAGTTGCAGGTAAAACGTTGCCGGACACTTTTCCGTTAAATGAAAAACGGTGTTTCCGTAGAACGGACCGGCCGTAAAAATTATTTCCGGTAAATGGAAAATGGTGTTTCCGTAGAACGGACAGGCCGTAAAAATGATTTCCGTTAAATGGAAAATGGTGTTTCCGTAGAACGGACAGGCCGTAAAAATTATTTCCGTTAAATGGAAAACGGTGAGCTCCGTAGTTGTGATTACAGAATTGACCGTATTTTGCAAATAAGAAAAACGGTGAGTTCCGTAAAACGGAAATGCTGTAAATTGAGCCCCGTACTTGTGATTATAGTACATGACCGTACTTTGGTAATGAAGAAACGGGGACTTGAATGCTCGTGTTCTCGAGCCAAATTGTTTCGTTCATTGGAATAAGTTATTTTGGGCAATGAACCACCCAAGTCGTACATTACAACGTGGATAACTTGCATCATCATTTAAGATATAGCTGGAAATGGGGCAGAAATCATAGCACACAGGAAATACACCACACAGAACGTGCTGTGTTTGCATGTTTCCTCCTAGTGTCATTGTTTTCTACACCGCTTATTCTTCGTGTCAGTGTTGTCATGTTGCACTTGGGTTCTGCATCCAACATGTACACAGCATACATACAGATTTGTGTTCGAGAAACATCAAGCCACTTGAATCTGAAAAAACCTGTGTTTATTCTGCTTTACTGAAAAAAGCAGGGTGTGAGACCGGGCTAGTTGGAATTCCATGATGAAGTGACCAGCACAAGAGTGAACGCGGGACACTAAAAAGGTGACAAGAACAGGTGCGAACTTCCAATTGGTGTTTATTATGAAAAGGCATGTATATATACTCTTGTGCACTTGATCATAATCAGTTAAAAGAGCGCACTAAGGCCGCCCCAAGGCCTAAGGCGGCCTCCCACATACAGACCCCAGGTATGTTAATTTTTTAACGTCAACGCTAGGGATAATTTGCTAATGCAGTTGCCTTATGCGTTATCTGCCCCCTCAATAATGGGCCTAGTGCTTTCTTGCGCGTTGCTTGCTATTATTTCTGTTTTTTCAGAGTGCATGACATTTGCATGGGGAGTTTTGGATTCCAAGGAAACCCTCTCTCCCTTTTGTACTTTTGTATTATGTTCGTGTAGTCTCATATTTAGGCACCTTCCCGTTTGTCCCCCGTAACGCTGCCCACAGAAAAGAGGTGTGCTATTCACTACTCCCCCTGAGCATTTCGACGAAACCTTTTCTGTGAGCAATGTTGCATGAAATTGATTCTCTGCTGACAGGGATGGTTTTGGCACATAACTGAGATAACTTGTTGGGTGCGGGAAAAATGACCGAAACTCCCGCCCTTTGGCCTATTTTCTTTAGTTTATGCAAGATAGCGTGAATGTATGGGATGACTGCTAGATTCCTGCAAACAGTATCACATAGGTGCAACTAAAGAAAATAGGCCAAAGGACTGCAGTCTTGGTCATTTCTTCCGCACCCCGCAAGCTATCTAAGTTATGTGCCAAAACCAGCCCTGTCAGCAGACAATCAAAATCATGCAACATTGTGCAGAGAAAGGGTTTCATCAAATGCTCAAGAGGAATAGTGTATAGCATACCTCTTTCCTGCGGGTAGCGTTACGTGGGACAAATGGGAAGTTCCCTAAACTTGAGACTACAGGAACATAATTGGAGAGTACAAAAAGGGAAAGAAGGTTTCCTTGGAATCCATTGCTCCCAATGCAAATGTCATCGACAGTTTGAAAAAACAGAAATAATAGCAAGCAGTGTGAAAGAAAACACTAGACTCATCATTGAGGCAGCGGCTATTGCAGAATGCAACTGTGTTAGCAAGCCATCCCTATAGCACTGACTGTTAAAGAATTTGAATATCTGGGGTCTGTATGCAGGAAGCCGCCTTAGGCCTTGGTGCGCTCGTTTATTTGTGATGGCCATGTTGACTTGCACGATTGTAACAGATTATGATCAAGTGTGCAAGAGTACATATACATACCTTTTTGTAATGAACACCGCTTGGAAGTTTACGCCTGTCTTTGTCTCCATTTTAGTGTCCCGTGTCCACTCTTGCGCAAGTGCTTTCCGCATAGACAATAGAAATTGGCTGACTAGAGGAAGGATTGGTTGACACTTGGAATGACTGGCTGCTTGCAGAGGCCTTCGGCTTTGCCTGAAAAGAAAGAAACACCAATCAATTAAGGCGGTTCAATTATTTACCATCATCATCACTATTGTTACTCAGATAAACAATGATTTCGTATTCACAACTGTCACTACAAGTGCTCTTGTCAAAAGAAATGGTTCAGACTCAGCCATGTTGGTATATATTCATTCGTAGCCTTATAGCATAAAAAGCTTCAGATAGAAAGGACCCAAGTCAATTGATGGTTTGCCTGGAACAGCCAAAGATCTCACGTCCACATTATGACATTCGGAGATTACTTCTCCCATATTTAGGTAGAGCTGCCATGGCCACATACTGCAGACCATAGCTTTCAACTTTCACTGCTCTATTGCTCCATTAAACAACCTTGCAGATTTTACTGTTTCCCAAAACAATGAAGCACTCTTGAAACAAGCGCAAACCATGCATGTTGTTTACTTCCGACCCAGAACAAGCAAGTCAAAGATATTGTCCAGCTGACAGGCTGGTAGAATAGCAACAATACAAAAAAACCATGCTTGCACCACAACTGTGTCACAACAGCCGTCAGCCCCTTTCGGATATGGTTTGTGTCACGGAAGAAGTATCAATGTGGAATATTCTTTTTACTCAAGCAGTGAAAATTGAAAGTTACGGTTGTGAATGCATCAACATACCCTTCCCATCTTCATAAAAAGTTATAATATTGCACTGTGTTCACCGAAAAATTTGCCCTTTTTGTAAAGAAGCCTGCAATTATGCCTGGACCCCATACATGGCTCTGGCAGGCAGTACTGTTTATTCTGTCCATTTCTTGACTTGCAATTCCATAACGAAACAAGTAATGCAACATATTTTTTCAGATTGCATTGCTTCATGTGAATGTGCTTAATTCGGGAAATTTCTGAAATGAATCAAGCCTCTCCTAAAAAATTTTAAAGTAGTGTAATTCATTACCATGCCTAAACATGAGCACTTCCCGCAGATTTTGAGAGCCAATGAGGACAGAGCTATTTGCTCAAATTTCTATGACTCATGGCAACAGGATGGCCAAATTCCGTGCTGTTAGTAAATGCAAAGAAAAAATAACTTTGGTCAATTTATGCAATGTTTTTTTCCAAAATTTTTCTTCTTTATACCGTAGTGGGGGTACTCTGTGGTAATTAGTTGGAATTAATGCTATTGGCCTGCAGTCTGGTACAAAATATTTTTAAAGCCGCAGCGACAACACTATTTCCTGCGGATCTATCCAAAATGCAGATTCGGTAAAATACAGGGAGAATGCTTCTAACTAAACAGGTAATTCTATATTGCTTTTTGCAGAGACACCTTTTTTTTCTTGGAAAACTAAGGTTAATTTCATTGTTGCCAGGCTCGGGCAGCAAAATAAATTTTTAAATCAAAATTAAAAGTGATCGCCAGGCATGTCCAGTTGAATTTATCTGAACATGCCCTACTGTCGGCAGTACACATGTTGCCACTTTAAAGGCCTGCAAGAAGGCACCAGTTACATTTTCTAGGGCAAGAAGGCAATGAAGTATGTTACTTAAGGCAATTAGTCACAGGAGTCCTGGATGAGTAGAAGAAAATTTAAAGACTATAAATTGTTTAGAAGACTTAAGTCACATAAAAGTACCATCATTGCATTGTGCTAAAACTAACCTAAGAGACTGAAACCTGACATGATAAAAATGGAGCTTGAGAATGAAGGCTTGCTCAACAAGCAACAGAACGACAAAAAATGATATGCATGATAAATTTAAAAAAACGCTGTTGAGGACGGTAAAGAACTAGGCACCATGACGAAATTTGTAAATATGCAAGCATAGGATGGAGTCAGTTGGCGCAAGCCATATATATTTACAGATTACTAGGAAAGGCCTTCGTCCCGCAGTGGACATAATGTATGTGAGAGCACTGTGCCCCTTCGATTCTGCAGTCCCAGACTGTCCGCAAACCACCTGCGGCTTCTGGTCTGGCTTGCATTGGCAGAAGGGCGCATCTCAGTCATGTGATCCCGCTGCCTGGGACTGTCCAAGGTTTTGTTTGAAAGCACCGTGATTGGAAGTCGCTCTCCTGGCTGCTGTTGTGTGCTATTAGCTGCTTAAATTATGGGGTTTTACGTGCCAAATCCACTTTCTGATTACGAGGCAAGCCGTAGTTGAGCACTCCGGAAATTTCGACCACCTGGGGTTCATTAACGTGCACCTAGATCTAAGCACATGGGTGTTTTCATATTTTGCCCCCATTGATATGCGGCCACCGTGGACGGGATTCAATCCCGTGACCTCGTGATTTTAGCTACTTGTAGATAGCGCCCTACCCAGCAAATTCAGTAGCGTGGTCATCAAAATGGTGCAGTCTCAGAGGCCATGTCGCCGACACAACCATAAAGCTTGCATAATGGAATCGCAGCCTGAGCACATTGAACATGTTAACAAAGCTCAGTTTACATCGTGCTCTCGCTCTTCGGGCCCCTTAACCGCTGTATTTAAGCCAGCTCATTCATTTCCTGTAAAATTTAAGCGTCATTGCCACACAAAAATAAGCAAAAACACGGTTGTGCCACATCACTGTTCACCCACAAAGCACAGGCCGATATCCTCAAAGCTCGTGAAACCGTCTACTAAAGGCCTGACGTGTGTCTAGGACAGAGCGCGTCTACACTGTCTACTAATCCTGCACATCCAAAAGCAAAATTCCGAATTTGGGTAACAGAAGGAATCAGCACACATGTCAACAGCAATCTGTGACGCTCTGATTATACAGGTTGTCCCACGTAACTTGAGCCAAACAATAAAAATATGCAAATGTGACGTAGCTCGACAGAACCAAGTCGATGTTGTTTGCCGTCACTTGGAGATACTTAGATATTTTTTCATTCCACCACAATAAATATTTCATCTTCGTTAATTATTCAACTTTTCAAATATTATAATTAGATTAGAAGCGTCCATGAGAAAATTGTAGAGCAACATGAAAAGCTCCCCATACAGCTTTCTGTTGTTTGAGACATGCTGCGTAGAAGTGTTTTTTCGAGAAAGAAGCTCGCGAATACACAAAAAGTGCTGCGAATGGACAGTCACGCAACAATTTAGTGTGTATTTGCAGGCTTCTTTCATGCTAGGAAAAACACTTTTATGTAGCATGTATTAATCATAATATTTGGGAAGTTGATTAATTACCGAATACTAATGATTTAATCTGGCGAAGTGAAAAAGAAATGAGTATGTGGAAGCGAGGGCAAACAACATTACCTTGGTTCTGTCCAGTTACGTGGCATTTGCATATTTTCAATGTTTGGCTCAAGTTACGTGAAACACCCTGTATGCCACGCCAGCTACCAGCATTAAATATCTACATGCAATATGATATGTTTCCTCGTCCACCAGTTTCACTCATCTGAACAGCGAAATCTACCTGTTCACTATGCATATAGCAATGAGCATGACAGATGTCACGAAACACATCAAGAAAAGCAAGCATTTGCGCCTGATCACTGTGTTTTGCCTTAAAAAACACAAGGACTAAGGTTGCAGCAATTAGGCCACTCATGAAAACCTCGCATTATGGCACACAAAGCATCGATTTAACAGAAGCGATAGCTGAGTGCATGATATTTGCTGTCTGGAACGCGCAAAGTACACATAAACACACAGCCTCTTTTAAAACATAGCGTCATGGCCGCATGCATCTTTTTAAGACAGCCGCTGTCTGGTAGCTACTTGCATATGTCTGAACAAATATCTGCTGACAGCTCTGAGAGTCCGCAGAGTCTGTGACTTCTGGTAAAATGAATGCGATACTGGCTGCTCTCGGACTGGTGGATGGGGCTTCCGAAGCCGATTGAGAAAATCGAATGCGGGACAGCAGTGCTAAGCAGTCCAGGACTGTCAAGGACTGATAATCGAAGAGGCCCACTAATGCTTTGTGTTCCTATCCTATGTAATCTCTTCATACTGATCAGCTCAAGCTGCATGGCAACGTCTCTTGTTAGTGCTCTGAAGACAAGCCTCTGGCCTAAACATTGGCTATAGAGACGACCATCGTTCGACAACTGTTGATCTGTTCATAGAAGTCAGAATTCCGCGACAAACTTTTCAATGAAGTAAGCAATATGATGATGAACTTGTTTCACAAAACTTCATAAGTACACCTGACCTTTGACTCATTTTTGCATGCAAGTAAATATTATGAAATTGTCGCTGTGAACAGTTGTCCCCGACTGCTGTACACTTGTGATAAAAAATTAACCGTATTTGAAAGTTTGTATAATTAGCCAGGAGAGCCGCACTTGCTGGATGTCTCATCATTTAACTTGGAAAAAAATTCAGCAGTGAGCAGCAATTGTATAACTAATGACCTTGAATATCTTTTATAATTATTAATTTGTAAACACCTGTTGTCGAACAGCCCACCTACTGAAGTTTTGAACACATTGTACACAATTATAGCACATACTACGCGAAATAAGATCTGTAATAGACCTTACCAAATACAATATTAGTGTGGCGGCAAGTCAAATGGCTCCTTGCAATGCTTGCGTCCTTCCCGGGAGAACAAAAAACGACATTAGGCTTACACTGACAGCACCAAACCACATAATTTAAGTTGCAAACAAGTGCCCCAGAACATAGGAAGTTCTAATTAGATATGGTCAAGCTGCTTGACCATGTCACAGACATTGAATGACAGAATGTACTTTTATGGAGCCTCAACTCTATGAAATACATGCTAATACAAACATGCTAGTACACAGAATCAAATTGGATGCATGAAAATTCTCAGTAAACCTTTATTTCCTAGGAACCACAAGTTGCTCTTTGTGAACTGCAACAAGTGAGTGTCTAACCTACACTAAGAAGGTGGAAAATTCGGGATCCTTTTTGGTGAATAACTAACCATATCTCTACCGGTACCCAGCAATACAAAGGTGAATTGTAAGTATTATATTGATTAACGAAACAGTTCAGTGCTACCAAGCAAGTACAATAAATTATTTCGAATTCATCTTCACGTCAGGCTAATCAAGTTAATTTTCTTTAGATCACATGAGAGAATGGTTGGAAAAAAATATTGGAATCTGTCAACAATGTTGAAGCAATTTTATGATGGCCTGCAGTTGTTGAAATAAGACCTGGGGCGGGGGGAGAAAAGACAAAGAAGTGTGATAAAACAAAATGGGGCCTGTGCTGTGCAGCTACTAAATGCAGTTTTATTAAATTATGATGTGCAAAACAGCAGATGTAAGAGATGCGAGACCCTCAGGTGGTATTTTGCAATGTTGTTACGGGAAATTGTTTCAAGGAGCATGACTCCTTAACCCTTCAAGGGTCAATGACGTATATTTACGGCACTGTCTGTAGGTTTAAAAAGCGCGACAATTTCCTAACCTTTTCTTTTCGGTCATGTGCTGCCATTATGTGGAAATACAGGGAATTTCTTTTGCACGCCTTGCTCTCTCAGTTTTCGTTGCATGGTTTGTTTTAGCGCTAGTTTGCTCCTGCGCGCCTATGTACTACCGCTTGCGCATTGGCGTGCGCGCGGGCGGGTGGCGGTTTGGGTTTTGTTTTCGCAGGCCGTTTCGGCTTCTTGCGCTTGCAAAACTGATGGCTATCTCGTTACTAATCGCTCAAAAGGCTACTGCTTGTTTCTCGCTCATTTAGTGCTCGCAGGGGTGCGCATAGGAAGGATGCTGCCGTGCATGCGCTTCTGTTGCTCCTTTTCTTTTTTTTTGAGACTCGCGAAAACTAATTGCATCTGGTTGGCGATAAGATGAAGATTAGTGGAAGTTTGTCACACGTTTTGCTTTTTTGATGGGCACACAACTGCACAGTTTTCTTGAGTGCATGCACCTACACAGTTCGATTACACTATAGATGTACTATCATAAGCAATATGAAAGGGAACACAGGAACGCGTGGCAAACGGCCTTGAAACAGACTCGGAGCGATACGCGGATGGCGCTGTGAAAAACGAAGGGGGAAAGGGGAGTGCTCTTCCACTAACTCTTGGCACTTCCACCACGCTGGCATTTCTACAAAGGAGCAGCTTACGTCATGGATCGTCCGACAGCCGATAAGACGGTGATCGTCACCAGTGACTTACACTGATTCACTTTCTTTTCTTTCATTCTCTTTTTTTGTTCGTGCAACCGCTTGATAGTACTCCGAGAAAAAGTTTGCCCTGTATTTCAAACCGATTCTTTATTTGAATCGACGCACTCGGTTGTCAGTGGCACCTCGAACAACGGCGACGCTCAAACCAATGACGACAGAGGAATAGAATAAAGAGAAATAAAAAAAAGAACATTGACAAACTGTCTCTCGTGCGAATGTTGCACGAAGTTCGTTCAGAAAAAATTCACGTCGCACACTGCAGTGGCCCACGCAGAGCAGTCAACTCTGAATTTGCAGCCTCAAGATGCCTCGAGTGCCTCTTAAAGAGCGGGAAGATATAATAGAAATGTCTAAAAGAGGTTATACGCAGCGCAATATTGCTCTCGTTACAAGCCGCCCATTGAAAACGGTCAACCGGATTATCCAGGCTTACCGAGACGAAGGACGCATAAACGATGCGCCGCACCGCACACCACCTCGATCAACAACGAACGACCAAGACCTTTGCATCGTGGCTGCCGTCAGCGACAAGCCATTTCAAAGTGCAAAAGACATTCGAGGTGCTCTTGGCTTGAACAACTTGAGCGACAGCACGGCACGACGAAGGCTTCGAGAAGCAGGACTGCAAAGCCGCATCGCCGCACAGAAACCTCTGCTCACCGCAGCCAACAAAGCGGCTCGCCTGAGGTTCGCTACTGAACACCGCAGCTGGAGTGAGAGTGGGTAGAAGTATATAGTTTTCTCTGATGAGTCCACGTTCTCGAGCCGCTGGGACCAACGAAAGAGAGTGTGGTGGACAGCAAACACACGCTTTAGTCCGCAGAATATCCAGGAGGTGGCTGCCAGTGGACGCGTGTCTGTGAACGTCTGGGGGGGGCGATTTCCCACGCAGGCCTAGGCCCACTGGTGAGAATTGATGGGAGGTTCACCAGGGCTGCGTATTGCACTCTGCTCGAGCACCAGATGATCCCCTATGTGTTGAACAGGCTGCACCTGGATGGGTGTTATTTTTTCCAACAGGACTTGTCTCCCGTTCACACATCGAAGGACGTGGCGCGCCTTTTGGAAGAGCGAGGGGTAATGCAACTTCAGTGGTGTGCGAAGGGTGCCGACATGAACATTATAGAGCACGTTTGGGGCCGTATGAAAGTGAACCTTTCGAAGAGCTCACTAGAATTGGCGAACTCCGACCAACTATGGGAAGCAATAGAACATAAGTGGAAGCCCGCCTTCAGCGTGATACCGCACTCATCGAGGCTCTCTACGCATCTTTGCCTCAAAGAATAGAGGCCATCGTTAAGTCGACGGTGGCATGACGCGTTATTAGGCCACCAACGAACAAAGCAAAGGACAAGGATAAGCTACGATAACGCTATTGCCTTATTTCATTTGCTTCAATATCTTTTTAATATTCGGCAAGCGCCAATAAACTTATTTTGAACTTACCCTTAAAGACAATTTTTTCCCGGTTTAGAAGATTTACCATAAATCAATATCGAAGTCCGGAACAGTGCTATCTTTTGTAATGATTCGACGCAAAAGGTTACCAGTGACGCAATATCGAACAGTGTTATCACTGTCTGCTGGCGATGTGAAATTCCGCACTTTGCAGACGCATGGCGGGAGTGCGAACAGTTGTTAGAACAGCGTCCCCCTTTCCACTTTGTTTCCAACGGTGGCCGCTGCATATCACCCATATAGCTGGGTCTGAGGGTGTTTTCTACGCGTTCCTGTGTTCCCTTAGATATTGCTCATAATAGTACATATTAGTGTAAGAGCAGGAACATTTGAGTCTTGCAAAGTATTCTCGTGTGCACATTTTCAAAGCCTTGAACTATAACAATGTAACAAATTTTTTACTCTTATAGGTTTATTTCCTTTTTTATTATTGTTATTCATGAATAACGAGTACCATATATACCAACGCAAAATAATTTTTTGTGTCTTTACGGACACCCTAGAAAAATTACGGTAAATTTTTTTCGAAATAAGTCCCTAAGAATTGGAATCCGCAATAAAAAAAATCGACCCTGGGCGGTCAAATATGGCGAAAAAGATCGACCCTCAGAGGGTTAATTATATTCATGTAATATTTAGAAACGGATGGCATAAAGGACATACTTGTTGACAGTTTTATAGCGAGTCGTGAACACGATGCACGCGGGAGTTAAAGAAGCATCTTTAAAGAATGCTCTAGAAACTTGCAAAAAGCAAGTTTCTATAACCTCTGACAACACCGAGCTTCACCTACAAGTGTTGTAACATTTCCTTGCAACGTGCAGCACTGTTTTCACAGACATAGTTTGAATCACTGTGTCACAAGCTCTGGAAACAAAAGTGCATACATAAGTGCTAAACAAGCACATATGATGCCCTACCCCTACTGCACAGACACATTTATCTACACTAACACATGTAGATGGATTATGTCATCCATTTGGTAGCTTCTGATCATGTTCCAAAGCATGAATCTCATAACTGCAAATTCTATAAGAATGTGACACCGACTGATTACTTGGGGACAACACGAAAAGATGGGAGAAGGCCAAACAACACGAGCGCAGGCTAAGACTTTTGGTTAATTGCACACACACACACACACACACACACACACACACACACACACACACACACACACACACACACACACACACACACACACACACACAAACAAACAAATATTAGGCCTATTTGTCCTGCCTAGTTGCAGCTGCAGGACAGCGGGATGTTGTAAACAACCGCACAGTTGAACTGCTGCATGTGCCTCTTGCTACACTTTGCGCCAAGGCCTGGTCTGATTCACCTTTTTGAACCCAGATTTTGAGACCATGGCTGACCCTCTGAACGTGATCTAACAGTGGTCACACCACTGTAGGCCAGTGTTAGACCTGGGTATAGAAGTTCTCCTCGACTTGTTGAGGATGCTATTTCGTGCTTCTGTGACAGAGCTTCACAGCCGAACAGTGCGCTGATGCGAAAGGCAGAATTCCCTCCTTAAAAGACGGGGATAGATGCAGTGCACATGACACTCACCAAAGAAAACAATGAGGTCAAGAAATTGAAGATCACTGTCTAGTTGTAGTTTTCCAGTAGAACACGTTGTGGGGGCTACTTGGTGAAGAGCTTTCAGAAGATGAAGCGCCAACAGAGACAACACAGTAAGAAAGAACAAAGACAGCACAAGGTGCTACTTGCAACTGTTTATTGAGGTCAAAAGCAGCTGAATATATAGCCATGGGGAGTAGGGGAAGAAAAAAACAGAAGCATTGCTTGTGTGAAGGCGCACGCGCGAGAACACAGAAGATGAAGGGAATCATAAGATTAGCCAAAATCTAAAATTTATCTAAAAACATGCATTCATTTGTGTAAATATTCAGACACAGGCATGCTGACACAGGCATCCCCTCTATTCTTAATCTGGTTGGCCTCCAACAGCTCACGTGCCACAGTGTATTTGCTTTTAAGCACGATCGTTGTATCCTGAAGCCTTGCTTCACGTACTTGCTTATTCTCATTCCTGCAGGCCTTGCAATGAAGTGGCAAGTTTGAGCCGTAACTATTTTTCAGCGGAAACTTGTGCTCCCACAGGTGTTCGCTGATACATCAGCCAGTTTGTCCGATACACTCTTTCCCACACTTCCATGGTATACGACCACTTCTTCACACTTCACAAAAGGATTTGTATGTTTAATAGAACACTCTACTTTTAGAGTCATGAGATCCAATCAGGCGGCACAAAGTAGCAAGCTTTCGGGGCGCAGCAAAAACCACAGGAATTTTATATTTTGCGGCGATGTGTTTAAGATTACGCGCCACTTCGTGAGAATACGGTATCGCCACTGGATACGGCAGAAATCCTTGCGGGCACGAGGTCGGTATACCGACCCTGCAATTAATTGTTGCAATATAAGTCTATGCACTCCAAGACTGTTAAACGTGCGATTGCCACTATGTGCCTTGAATTTACCCTTAAAGAATTGTGCTGTCATAAGGCACACAAAACCTTTGACGAACAGATTTTGAAGTTGAAGAAAGCTGGCTTTCCTTGTTTGGTTTTGAGCAAAGTTTCGGAGGCGTTGTTGAAAAAGGTGCAAAAAGAAAGAAACTGAAGCAGTGAAGAAGGTCAAACATTGGAAAAGAAAGCTACAGTGGTGATACCGTATTCTCACAAAGCAGCACATAATCTTAAACATGTCATCGTGAAATACAAAATTCCTGTGGTTTCTTCCGAGCCCCAAAAACTTGCTACTTTGTGTCGTCTGATTGGATATGATGACTAAGAAAGTAGAGTGTTCCAGTAAAGACACAAACCCTTTTGTGAAGTACGGAGAAGGGGTCGTATACTGCATACCGCTGAAGTGTGGGAAGGAGTAAACCGGACAAACTGGCCAATGTATTAATGAACGCCTGCAGGAGCAAAAGCTTTCACTCAAAAATGGTTATGGCTCAAACTTGCTGCTTCATTGCAAGGCATGTGAGAATGAGAATAAGCAAGTACGTGAAGCAAGGCTTCCTAACCCTTCGTTGCATGGTGTCCACTGTAGTGGACAAATTTCTGCGATTTTTAGAGCAAGTTGTGCTCCTGTGCATGCTGGTCACTACAGTGGACAAAAAAGGTGCGTTTTCGATGCGCTAGATGGCGCCACCATACTGCGGCTGCCTCGAAATTTTGCTACGAAGATGGCTGCCCCCTGCTCGAGCGGGTAAGTGACGTTTGTCTTCACTTTTTGGCTTACCATTCGCACATTTCCCTAATTTGCGATGTATAATTATGCGGAAACAAGAAAAGAGATACTGTTAGGTACGCGCCATTGATATTACGACTGAGTAAAACATAGGTCAGTTTTCCGAACAACTTCTTTCAAATGTCCACTGTGGTGGACACCATGCATGGCGGGAAAACGACATGCCCATGTGAGGCTTTTCGTAAGGGTTTACTGCTGCTGCTCAGATTTGAGTGCATTATTTATTATGTTCTATATAGTTTTTAATGCAGCTTTACTTTGTTCTCATTAGGAGGATTCCGGCTTCAAAGAAGAAATTAACCGATGCGGAAATCGATAAACTATTGGATGTCCCGTTGCCACGGGACCAGGTGAATACGCTACTTGGAGAAGACTTGCCATCTGGTAGTGACGATGATCGCCTTGACAGTGAAGATGATAGCCAGAACGAAGTAGAAGTGGACAGATGGAGCGATATAACCGATAGCAGTGCGAGTGAGGAGGAAGACGTTGACAGCGATGCTGAAGGCGAGGGCGCACCAAAACAGCGTCGCATTCAGAAGGAAAAGCCGAAGGTATGGCGTTGGGATAAGAGAGATATTCCTCATTGCACCAAAGTGCACAACGAGCTGAAGCCTAAGGCTGCAGCTGCTGAAGGCAAAACTGCACTGAAAATGTTCAAGCTCATGTATGGTGAGGATCTCATTGAGCTGCTAACATTTGAATCTAACAGGCACAGAATATCTAATCGTCCAAAAATGAAGGTGATAACAAAGAATGAAATGGAGGTTTTTTTTGGGCATATGCATGTACATGTCAATAGTCGACATCTCCTTTAGGCGTTCGTACTGGTCCTCAAACACTAGGCAGGACATGGTTGCTGACGCAATGACGGTGAACAGATGGGAGGAAATATTATCAGTTCTTCACCTCAACGATGCTGCTTTAGAAAAGAAGAGTTCTGAGGAAGGCTTCGATCGCCTCCAGAAAGTTCGTCCAATGATCGACCAACTGAATGCTTCATTCAAGAATTTGGCTGAACCAGAGTCTTGCCAGGCAATAGATGAGCAGATCATCCCCTTCAAAGGAAGGCACTCGCTAAAGGTGTACATGGCAAACAAGCCAAAAAAATGGGGATACAAAGTCTGGGTAAGGGCCGGTCAGTCCGGGTATGTTCACGAAATAGAGTTTCACGGAGACAACCTGAAGTCCGACCCGCCTGACGCACCCCAGACTATTGGCCCGTCAGGACGCGTAGTGCTGCGCCTTGCCAGAGCTGTACCTCCAAGTACGTTCCTTTTTTTTGACAATTTCTTTGCGTCCCCAGAGCTCCTGGCACACCTAAAGGATAAGGGACTGCATGCTACATGCACCTTGCGCAGAAACAGGGCAGCTAAATGCCCGTTGATGCCTGAAAAAGAGCTGAGAAAACAAGGCAGGGGCTCGTTCGACTACAAAGTAGATAGAGAGCATGGCATCATTGTTTGTGAGTGGTACGATAACAGGCTTGTAATGGTGGCCTCAAATGTGCATGGTGTCAACCCACTTGTAAAAGTGAGGCGGCTTGACCGAAAACAAAAAAAAAACACGTTGAGGTCGAAAGCCCTGCACTAATCGCAAGGTACAATGAAAATATGGGCGGCGTCGACAAGTGTGACATGCTGCTTTCTATGTACCGGACCCACCTCAAGACAAAAAAATGGTACAAAAGAGTAATTTTTCACCTGACCGATTTGGCTGTCGTAAACGCATGGCTGCTATACCGCTGTGTTGCAGCAGAGTGTAAGATGCAGCTAAGCCACTTCAAGTTATCGGTGGCGATAGCACTGATCAAGGCAGAATCAAGGACCACTGTTGATGAAACTGATTTTTCTAATGCACTAGCATGCTCAGCCGCAGCGAAACGAAGGCCACCTGCGAAAGCAAGCTCGGTGTCCGCAGACGCGCGGTACGACAGCGTAAGCCACTTCCGCCGCCAGCAAACGTGTGCAGCACAAAGGTGCAAAATGAATGGCTGCAAGCGGAAGACAACATACCTCTGCGGGAAGTGCAAAGTGTTCTTGTGCATTCACGGCAAAAGTGACTGTATTTTTTTATTTCATAATGAAGAGTAAAGTGCCCTTTTGTTATTGGAAGAACTTTGCCTGGTGGAAAAGGCAAACATAAACATTTTTACTTTCCCCTACCGGAGCTGGTATTCATGTTGTCCACTGTAGTGGACATTCTGTATCTTCCAAAATAAACATTTGAAAGAGATGAAAAAATTTTTCCCGTTTTTTCTGATGCAGAAAGACACGAAACAAGAAAAAAATCACAGTTCGCGCACGTAATTATTCCGCATGCAACAAAGGGCTAATACAACAATCATCTTTAAAAGCAATGACACTGTGGCACGTGAACTTTTGGAGGCCAACCAGACTAAGAAAAGCGGGGATGCCTGTGTCAACACCCCGTCTCCGACTATTTACAGAAATGAACGCATGTTTTTAGATAAGTTTTAGATTTTGGTTAATCTTATGATTCCCTTCATATACATCTTCCATATTTTTGCACATGCGCATTCACATAATCAGTGCTTCTTTTTTTTTCTTCCCCCTCTCCCCATGGCTATATATTCAGTGCTTTTGACCTCAATAAACAGTTGCAAGTAGCACCTTGTCCTGTCTTTGTTCTTCCTGACTTTGCTGTCTCTGTTGGCACTTCATCTATTGAAATGTAGTTTTCCCCTTTCCATGAGCTCATCTAGCACTGTAGAGAAGACAGAAAACAAATAACTCAACCCATTTAGTAGCCTTACTTCACGTCATATAGGGTAGAAAGTTTCCAATGAAGCAGAATACCTTTACTACGCTGGTTCTTACAGCAGCTAGTGTTTTACGACTAGCTGACAGTGTTCTCGGCAGTGAAAAGTCACAATTAAAGTGGTTGAGCAACTATTTAATGTCTCCTACAAAGTGCCACGCATGTTCAAGTAAGCGAAACTACTACTGAAAGGCAAGCTCCACTACCTGGGCCTGAAGATTTTCTGTGGTGAGCATCGAGCTGGAGCTATTCCCTGCACTCAAAGGTGTTTTTAACTTTTCTATTGGTGCACCTGAACACTGAAGCATGTTGTTGCTACAGGAACACCGGAGATCACATTTAACACTTGGTACCACCCCGACGTGGAGGGGAGCTTCCATAACCAAGTACAATGTTTGCTTTTAACAGTGCGTTTGCACTGCCTTTAAGCATGCATTGCCAAGAAGCATTTAATGGAGTTGAACGTAGCTGACGTCTTAGGTCAGACAACTTCGACTAAGCCAAGGCCTATGACTGTTATACAATCTGTACACAAAGGCAACCATCAATTCAAGCAAACTGTTCAGAGTTGAAACTACCTTTTTATTTTCAGTGCCACGCAATCTGGGCACGTACAAAATGTTAACCGGACCAGGGCAAGACGTGAAGTTTACATCAAAAAGTATGTGCTGGAGTTCATAGGTACTACGGTTGGTGCTGTTTACAATATCCCACTGTCCCGCAGCCGCAATTATGTAGGACAAACCGGCCGACGACTCAAGGATTATCTTACAAAACATGCACAGACCCTTGACACAACATGGGGGAGCAACATAGCTATTGATGCTGCTTTGTGCAGTTGTACACCAAATTTTTAGCAGTGAAGTATCTTCATGACACATTTTCATAGAAGACATAACTTTCAGAATAGCTCCCACTATGCTAGCGTGTCATCACTTAACCTGCCGGCGCATTCTGAATTGGGCTGCTTGGTGCATGTTTAGAAGGGAACCGAACAGGGCTACAGACAGGACAAAGGGAATATGTTGCTGTGTACAACGCTGTCACTTCATACTGGCAGTAGCACTGTTCGTTCCCTTTTAAATATTCATATCTTTTGGTCGCCTGACCACGCAACGCAGCTGCGAGCTCAGGCTATAATTTTACATTGTTACGTTGCCTTCCAATGTTGCACTTAATTACATCATCGCATACTCACCTGTTATAGTTAGCTCAACACTAGCTCACAGTGAGCTTATTCGTGGCTAATCTTAGTTACCATGGAGCCCATGCACGACAGTGCTAACGATCAGTGTGCAGTGTTGTTGCATACTCATTAAGCCAACACTAGACAAACAGTTATTTTATTGGTGCGTGTTTTATCTGTTGCCTCAAATCTTGAACTCTGGCACTATAAGTGTTTTTTAAACACCACTCATATGTGCAACCATGTCAGGTAGGAAACAATATCCCTTTCAAGTCGACGTGCTCATACTGAACCAATTTGTTGCCACAGGAAAACAAATCATCAATTATCCTTTGAATGCATCTGCAAAAATTACTCTACTTGCATAGGCCTCGTCATTCCACCAACATTTGCAGTCACTATCTATTAAGACTGCATATGCAAGACAGATATACAATAGAATGGCACAGCTTTCCAGAACAAAGAGCACCACTAGACAGACTGCTGTGGCACACATTCTCAGGCCCGCTGGCTGAGAAACTGAGCACAAACCGGCACACAGACATCCTTCACTGGTGCAATAGCTGCAATTGAAGCAAATAATATCAGGTATTTTCAGACCGGTCGTCCACAGTAAAGCAAAAACATTTTCATATACAAATACTCTTGCACACAAGCTTGTCACCGAATTACCGATTGCTGTGGTATCGTTTGGTGTCTTCAATTGTATCGTTCAACTCATTTAAAAAAAGACTTCATGAAGCACCTTCTATTCGGCAAAACAGCGGACATTTTGCTCTACATAACTCACAACATGTATTTTAGAATAATTATTGTATTGATGCCTATATGCTGAAAATTAGTCTATGCAACTAGAGACAGTCAGTATTAGAACCAGCCTTTA